>NC_057812.1:495588690-495630809 GCF_018294505.1 Triticum aestivum | reverse complement strand
GAGGGCCGCGCGCGGGCTCACTGGGCCGGTGGCGCGGGGCGGCGGCGCTTGACATGTGGCGCACTGTGGCTGGCTGGGCGCGGTGGGCGGATGCGTTCGGTCCGCTCTGGACGTGTCCGGCGGCGCGGGGAGAGGATTTTTTAGGGTTTGGGGGGAAGAGATGCGGGATTTCGGGGAAGAGGCTATATTTATAGGTAGGAGGAGCTAGGAGGCTCCAAATTGAGCACGGTTTTCGGCCACGCGATTGTGATCGAACAATCTAGATGATGGAGGAGGTTTAGGTGGGTTTTGGGCCACTTTAAAGAGGTGTTGGGCTGCAACACACACGAGGCCTTTTCGGTCCCTCGGTTAACCGTTGGAGTATCAAACAAAGTCCAAATGGCACGAAACTTGACAGGCGGTCTACCGGTAGTAAACCAAGGCCGCTTGGAAAGTCTCAGTCCAATCCGAAAACGTTACACACCCACACACGAAAAGAGGTAGAAAGGGACACCGGAGGACATAGGAGCGCCGGAATGCAAAACGGACAACGGGGAAAATGCTCGGTTGCATGAGACGAACACGTATGCAAATGCAATGCACATGATGACATGATATGAGATGCATGAAAAAGACAAAACAACACGAAGGCAAAAACCCGACAATGAGGAAATATCATAACTTAGTGCCGAAAATGGCAAGAGTTGGAATACAAATATGGCAAGTTACATACGGGGTGTTACATTCTCGGCCTTTGACTAATTTATTACAAAAAGATATACCATTTGTTTTTGATGATGATTGTGTAGAAGAATTTGAAATACTTAAGAAAGCATTAATCTCTGCACCCATTGTTCAGCCACCTGATTGGAATTTACCCTTTGAAATTATGTGTGATGCTAGTGATTACGTTGTAGTGCTATTCTAGGACAAAGAGTTGATAAGAAATTAAATGTTATTCAATATGCTAGTAAAACCCTAGACAATGCTCAAAGAAATTATGCTACTACTGAAAAAGAATTCTTAGCGGTTGTATTTGCTTGTGATAAGTTCAGACTTATATTGTTGATTCTAAAGTAACTATTCGCACTGATCATGCTGCTATTAAATATCTTATGGAAAAGTAAGATGCTAAACCTAGACTTATTAGATGGGTTCTCTTGCTACAAGAATTTGATTTGCATATTGTTGATAGAAAGGGAGCCGAGAACCCCGTTGCAGACAACTTGTCTAGGTTAGGAAATGTGCTTGATGACGCACTTCCTATTGATGATAGCTTTCCCGATGAGCAATTAAATGTCATAAATGCTTCTCATACTGCTCCATGGTATGCTGATTATGCTAATTACATGGTTGCTAAGTTTATACCACCTAGTTTCACATACCAGCAAAAGAAAAGGTTCTTCTATGATTTGAGGCATTACTTTTGGGATGACCCACATCTTTATAAAGGAGTATATGGTGTTATTAGACGTTGTGTATCTGAGCATGAACAGGAACAGATCCTACGCAAGTGTCACTCCGAAGCTTATGGAGGACACCATGCTAGAGATAGAACTGCACATAAGGTATTGCAATCTGGTTTTTATTGGCCTACTCTCTTCAAGGATGCTCGTAAGTTTGTCTTATCTTGTGATGAATGTCAAAGAATTGGTAATATTAATAGACGTCAAGAAATGCCTATGAACTGTTCACTCATTATTGAACCATTTGATGTTTGGGGCTTTGACTATATGGGACATTTTCCTTCCACTAATGGATATACACATATTTTAGTTGCTATTGATTACGTTACTAAGTGGGTAGAAGGTATTCCAACTAGTAGTGTTGATCATAACACTTCTATTAAAATGCTTAAAGAAGATATTTTTCCAAGGTTTGGAGTCCCTAGATATTTAATGACTAATAGTGGTTCACATTTTATTCATGGTGCTTTCCGTAAAATGCTTGCTAAATATGATGTTAATCATAGAATTGCATCCCCTTATCACCCTCAGTCTAGTGGTCAAGTAGAATTGAGTAATAGAGAGCTCAAATTAATTTTGCAAAAGACTGTTAATAGATCTAGAAAGAATTGGTCCAAGAAACTTAATGATGCATTATGGGCCTATAGAACTGCATATAAAAATCCTATGGGTATGTCTCCATATAAAATGGTTTATGGAAAAGCATGTAACTTACCTCTCGAACTAGAACACAAGGCATATTGGGCTATTAAAGAACTCAATTATGATTTTAAACTTGCTGGTGAGAAGAGGCTATTTGATATTAGCTCACTTGATGAATGGAGAACCCAAGCCTATGAAAATGCCAAGTTGTTTAAAGAAAAAGTTAAAAGATGGCATGACAAAAGGATACAAAAGCGTGAGTTTAATGTAGGTGATTATGTATTGCTATACAACTCGCGTTTAAGATTTTTTGCAGGAAAACTTCTCTCTAAATGGGAAGGTCCTTACGTTATCAAAGAGGTCTTTCGTTCCGGTGCCATAAAAATCAACAACTTTGAAGGCACAAATCCGAAGGTGGTGAACGGTCAAAGAATCAAACACTATATCTCAGGTAATCCCATAAATGTTGAAACCAATGTTATTGAAACCGTAACCCCGGAGGAATACATAAGGGACACTTTCCGGAATGTTTCAGACTCCGAAAAGGAATAGGTATATGGTACGGTAAGTAAACCGACTCCAAAACAGTTTTTAAGGCAATATTGCTCCGTTTTGGAATATTTAGAAAAATAGAAAAATAAGAAGCAGTCCGGGAAGGACACGAGGGCTCCACGAGGGTGGAGGGCGCGCCCCCTACCTTGTGGGCACCTCGTATGCTCTTCGGACTCCGTTTTCGTACACAACATGTATTTTGGTCGGCAAAAATTCATTATATAATCTCCCGGAGGTTTTAACTCCCGTATCACGCAAAAATTTCCTGTCTTTGTTTCGAGCTGTTTTCTGTCAGGGTTGTCAAGGCCAAGCACTATGTCGTTTCCCTCCTCCTCCAACCATGAGGGCAACGATGCTTGGCTAATGAAGATAGAGATGAAGAGAGAAGAACCCATGGAGATCAACAAGGATGAAGGGATCAAGAAAGCCATGGGGGATCAAGTTCCGGCAACAGAAGACACCCTTCAACTTGATCACAATCTTCTTACCCTCAAGATGATTGAGTTAGCTCGTATACAAAATAAGTATATCACACGTGAAAATATTTTGTTGAAGGAGCATATCATCGCACTCAAGGGCATTATCCGCAAGTTAGAAGACCTCTTACGCTCGATGTGCGACTATCCATCATCAACAACTCCACCTTCTTCACCAACAAAGGATACATAATCACATAGGTATGGGCACTCCCCTTGGCAACTGCCAAGCTTGGGGGAGTGCCCCGGTATCGTATCACCATCACTTTTATCTTTACCGTTTTCTTAGTTCGATCCTTTTGGTAATATCTTGATCTAGTAGAATAAAAGTTCTCAGTACGATCTAGTTGTGAGTTTTGCTTTATAATCCTTCTATGTAATCGAGTCCATGAGCTATATAATAAAGATTAGTGTTGAGTCAAGGGCTTGATTATTTTGCCATGATCCTAAGGGAATAAAAGAAAAGAGAAAGAAATAAAAAGAAACAAAGAGATCATGTGAGTCTTATGGAGAGTAATTAGCTCACATAGAAAAAGTATGATGAATAAAAGTTGTTGAGGGTTGACAAACATAGTTTTGGTCATCGTTGCAATTAATAGGAAGTAATAAAGAAAGAGAGGTCTTCACATATAGATATACTATCTTGGACATCTTTTATGATCGTGAGCACTCATTAAAATATGACATGCTAAAAGAGTTGACGTTGGACAAGGAAGACAACATAATGGGTTATGTTTTCTTACATCTGAGATAAATTATATTGTCATGGATCATCCAACATGGTTGAGCTTGCCTTTCCCCCTCGTGCTAGCCAAATTCATCGCACCAAGAGATACTACTTGTGCTTCCAAATACCCTTAAACCAGTTTTGTCATCAGAGTCCACCATACCTACCTATGGATTGAGTAAGATCCTCTAAGTAAGTTGTCATCGGTGCAAGCAATAAAAATTGTTCCCTAAACATGTATGACTTATTAGTGTGGGAGAAAATAAACTTTATACGATCGTGTGATATGGAAGAAATAAAAGCGACAAACTGCATAATAAAGGTCCATATCACAAGTGGCAATATAAAGTGACATTCTTTCGCACTAAAATTTTGTGCATCCAACCATAAAAGCACGTGACAACCTCTGCTTCCCTCTGCAAAGGGCCTATCTTTTACTTTCACTTCCTACATTGCATAAGAGTCATGGTGATCTTCACCCTTCCTTTTTACATTTTATCCTTTGGCAAGCACGGTATGTTGGAAAGATCCTGGTATATATGGCTAATTGGATGTGAGTTTTCATGAACTATTATTGTTGACATTACCCTTGAGGTAAACCATTGGGAGGCAAAACTATAAGACCCTATCTTTCTCTGTGTCCGATTAAAACTCCATACCCATAAGTATTGCGTGAGTGTCAGCAATTGTGAAAGATTATATGATAGTTGAGTATGTGGACTTGCTAAAAAGCGCTTATACATTGACTCTTTCCTATGTTATGATAAATTACAATTGCTCCAATGACTGAGATTATAGTTTGTTAGTTTTCAATGAAGTTTACGATTCATACTTGAAATTGTGATTGAATTTTTACTCTAGCATAAGAGATTATATGACAAGAATTATATAAGTTGCTGTTCTAAGAATGATCATGATGCCCTCATGTCCGTATTTTATTTTTATCGACACCTCTATCTCTAAACGTGTGGACATATTTTTCGATTTCGGCTTTCGCTTGAGGACAAGCGAGGTCTAAGCTTGGGGGAGTTGATACGACCATTTTGCATCATGCTTTTATACCGATATTTATTGCATTATGGGCTGTTATTACACATTATGTCACAATACTTATGCCTATTCTCTCTTATTTTACAAGGTTTACATAAAGAGGGAGAATGCGGCAGCTGGGATTCTGGGCTGGAAAAGGAGCAAATATTAGAGACCTATTCTACATAGCTCCAAAAGTCCTAAAACTTCACGGAAGACGTTTTCAGAATATATAAAAAATACTCAGCGGAAGAGATTCACCAGGGGGGCCATACCCTGCCCACGAGGGTGGGGGGCGCGCCCTACCCCCCGGGCGCGCCCCTTACCTCGTGGGCCCCCTGGTGGCCCTCTGGTGGCCATATTCTGCTATATGAAGTCTTTCGACGGGAAAAAATAACAAGCCATCTTCTCGGACGAAACTCCGCCGCCACAAGGCGGAACCTTGGCGGAACCAATCTAGGGCTCTGGCGGAGCTGTTCTGCCAGGGAAACTTCCCTCTCGGAGGGGGAAATCATCGCCATTGTCACCTCCAATAATCCTCTCATCGGGAGAGGGCAATCTCCATCAAAATTTTCATCAGCACCATCTCCTCTCAAAACCCTAGTTCATCTCTTGTCTCCAAGTCTTGGATTGGTGCTAGTAGGTTGCTAGTAGTGTTAATTACTCCTTGTAGTTGATGCTAGTTGGTTTAATTGGTGGAAGATCATATGTTCAGATCCTATATGCATATTAATACCCCTCTTATTATGAACATGTTTATGCTTTGTGAGTAGTTACGTTTGTTCCTGAGGACATGGGAGAAGTCTTGCTATTATTAGTCATGTGAATTTGGTATTCATTCGATATTTTCATGAGATGTATGTTGTCTCTCCTCTAGTGGTGTTATGTGAATGTCGACTACATGACACTTCACAATTATTTGGGCCTAGAGGAAGGCATTGGGAAGTAATAAGTAGATGATGGGTTGCTAGAGTGATAGAAGCTTAAACCCTAGTTTATGCGTTGCTTCGTAAGGGGCTGATTTGGATCCTTATGTTTCATGCTATGGTTAGGTTTACCTTAATACTTTTATTGTAGTTGTGGATGCTTGCAATAGAGGTTAATCATAAGTGGGATGCTTGTCCAAGTAAGGGCAGTACCCAAGCACCGGTCCACCCACATAGCAAATTATCAAAGTACCGAACGCGAATCATATGAACGTGATGAAAACTAGCTTGACAATATTCCCATGTGTCCTCGGGAGCGCTTTTCTCTATATAAGTGTTTGTCCAGGCTTGTCCTTTGCTACAAAAAGGATTGGGCCACCTTGCTGCACTTTATTTACTTTTGTTACTTGTTGCTCATTACAAATTATCCTATCACAAAACTATCTGTTACCACTTATTTCAGTACTTGCAGAGAATACCTTGCTGGAAACCGCTTATCATTTCCTTCTGCTCCTCGTTGGGTTCGACACTCTTACTTATCGAAAGGACTACGATAGATCCCCTATACTTGTGTGTCATCATTTCTCAGAGTGTCTTGACTCCAAATTTGAACTCCCTTACAAACTCACTGCCGCTGAACGCAAGAAGTTGATACCATCCATTAAAAGGATTAATGCTTTATTGGGTAACGGCTTAACCGGAGTTGACTTGACCCGTTGCTGGGTTGCGTGGCGGGTCATCCCTCTAAGCCTTCGATCAAAATTAATGTACGAGTATGGTGGAGGCCCAGATGACTCTCTTTGTCACAGATCCGTTCAATTAACTGAAGAAGACATTGTTTCAATGTCAACCCTTCTGCTGAACGGAAAATACAAAGACTACAGTAAAGTCGGGTTAAACCCCTTCTGCAAGCTTAACCCGGTGCCAGAGGTAAAGAAACTCTGATCTCTCTCTCTCTTGTATTTTTCCCAGCCGTGTTTTTTTAATACTTGCCTGACCTTTCATCTTGTTTTTACTTGTTTACAGGACAACTCTGATTTCTGGAAAGCCAAATATGACCACGAAGCTGCCAAGAAGGCGAGAGTGGCCGTCATAAACTCCAAGAAGATGACCCGGAGGTCTAAAAAGAAGAAGAAGAGCACCGCTGAGGATCCGTTGAAGCTTGATGATACTTCTGAGTCGGAGGTAGCCCTTGACTCCCTTGGCCAATTTTTTAATAATCTTATTAACACTGATAATTGCCAGGATGACACAGGGGCCAGTCAGGCCGTGGAAGAAGAGGTAACTATTTCCTCTGACTCAGCCCATTTGTCAAGACAGAAACTTCGAGTTGTAACCCGGAAAGTAAGGTTTTCACACCCTTTGGTTTATCTGGATCCTCATTTTCTTTCGAAAAAGCAGCAACATGAGAGCCGCCGTCAGACCCGGAATGATGATGAACCGCCTGCTGTTCTTCAACAGACTCCTCAAAAATGCCAGAATGAGGTTTATTTCTTTGTCTTTGACTTGCTGTTAATGGATCTTCTCCCTTGCATTACTTACTTTGTTTTATCTTTGCAGGAGGTGTCTCGCTCTTCTGGTGACTCGTCTCAGACCCAATTTCCGGCCTTCAAGACTGCCCCTGGGTAAGGAAAAAAATCCTCTTTCCTTTATGTTTTTTCAAACTGTATCTTTGTACAGACAGTCCCATAACATTTCTCTTAGTGGTCAAGCTAAGTCCAAGAATGCCAAGGTAACTAAGCCGGTGGAAGACCCGCCAGTTCTTGCACCTGAACCAGCCATGCCATCTTCTCCTCCATTAGCTGAAGCTCTAGAAGACCCGCCTGTCAATGCTGAAGTAAATCCTCTTAAGCCATCAGTTGAGGATACCACTGTTAATCCTTCTGCAACTGGACCATCCAGCTCGGCCAACCTGCCATCACCGTCAGCGCAAGACGTTCTGATCACCGGAAGCCGCTTTGTTGAGCCGGGGAATCCCACCGTGTTGGCTCGTCACACAGCAAAACAAGAGGTGTTGGAGAGAAAAAGTGTGTTTCGATATTTCGCATTACGGCCATCTGAATGCCAACGACATATTATCCGGGTATCTCATCCATGTGCACTCCAGCCATGACTCAGAGATCGAAATGGTCAAGCAGTTGCAGCTGAAGTACGAGGTATGTTCTTCCGGCTTACTTATATTTTGCCAGCCCCCAAGACTTTAGGTTATGAGAAGACCGGAATGATCTGTAGACTTTATGATATAGGCTAAAACTGTACCTTTGGATTTTTCTGAAGTCCAATAAATTAGAATAAACTTCACCTGTAGTCCCCAAGGGCCAGTTCACTTGACCATAAATGAGCCGGTACTTTGAATCTCATAACTGTCTTGTGCCGAACTCAACAAATATTGTAGTCCGGCTTACCGATGAGATACTTGCTGAATATCATACATTAGCCCCAAGTGCCAGGTGATGTTACTTTGTAAAGTACTTGGGACTTGAAGTATAGTAGAGTCATAAGAATTTGTTTTGGCATACATTAGCCCCCAAGTGTCAAGTGGTTTTGCAGTGCAAAGGCACTTGAGACTTGAATCTTGAATTTTGAGCTTTGATACACCTGTATATGTTTTGCAGAACGCCCTATCCGAATTGGGTTCGCAATTGACTGACGCCAAGACCCGGCTGGCGGATCAGGAGGCAGAAATCAAGGCTGCCGACTCCAAGCTTCAATTAAGTCTTGCTGAGACGGAAAAACTGAAAAACAGCTTGACTGCCAAGAAGAAAACCTGGGCTGAAGAGAAAACACTACTAACACAACGCGCCGAAAAAGCGGAAGCGGCTCTTGAGGAGGTTACCATGGAGCTGGCCGGCTTAAAGAACTGGGTGTCTCAAATGGTTTCCGCCATCTTTGGTAAGCCATCTGTACTGACCTTTTGTACCTTATGCTGACTCGGAATATAAACTGCTAGCTGACCCGTTGTTTACAAAACATGTGCAGGCCCACGAGGCAAGAATCTGAGCCAAGACAACATGATTAAACTGAAGGTAGTATATACCTTAGTAGAGCAATTGTACATTGGCGCACAATGGGCACTTGCCGCTATTTCTCCTGGCAATCAAGGACCCAACCGACTCAGTGATGTCTTAAAAAAGTTGTCAATCTTACCTGCCAGATTCCAAGAAGTTAAGTGATCATGTGCCAGAGTCGGAGCTTTGACTGCCCTGAGCCGCTCCAAGGCTTGGGTGCCAGATCTAGTCCCGGCAGATGTAGCTAGAGGATACCCCACGGTAAAGGAAGACAGGTCTTTGTTTGAACAGGATGACTTCATTGCTTGCGTGAGGGAGGTGCGACCTCAGGCCACCATTCTCGGAGACAAAACAAATATCGGTAAATACCAGCCGGGTTTTGATTTGGACAATAAGAAGATGGCAACTCCCTCCTACAAGGTGACCGACCTTATCCCGCCGGTTCGTCAACATACATTTGCTCCGGATGTTGATCCAGCCGGCTTGATTGATGACGAAGCAGAATTTATTGTTGTGAATGGTTTTGACTGGTCAAAACCCAGCTTCCAATCAGCAGAAGGCGGCGAGCCGGCGAGGGAGGAGTGAAGACCATCTTCATGGGGTTTTTAAAAGCCTTGTAATAGATTAGCTATGAAAACACTGCATAATTTGCCTATGCCATCGCGCATAAGACACTGCGTGTGATTCTGTGTTTTGCTGATGTCAATATATGCATCATATTTATGGTTGTCCCCACAATATTTCTGCTCTGTTCCTGTAGATAAAAAAGGAAAAACAGGCTTGGCAGCTTAGTACCGAACGGGTCAGAACACCCGATTTACAGCCAATATTTTTTATCATAGTAGAAAACAGAACCAGATGTAAAAAGAAAACAAGGTTGAAATAACCTTTGATTAATACAGAAGGAACTGTTCATAGCCATACTTGTATCTTTGACCTCCGGACCACCGGTTTATATGACCCGGGTGATGAGGTTGGTAATCAAGTCTTTGCGAGAAGTCAATGCTTCTGAATACCTGATGATTATCATGCCCTGGTGGCTTGTTGTCAAATAGTCAAGCCGGCGAAAAGACCATGACTAATTATTTTGAAATTGAGACAACAAAAACCAATAAGACAAATAACAGATGGTAACCAAAATTAGCTTTGTAACTAAAGATTGGGGGTTTTCTGATTCGAATACGATCAGTAAACCGGACCAAAGGGGTTAAGCTAAGATTTGAATACGATCATATAGCCCCCACTGGCTGTGGCGTTGCGCCGATCAAAAGGGTACCAACAGCTATGTTCTCTTTGGTTCGAATACGACCTATGTTTGAACAGGAAGCACCCAAATGACCTTGAGAGGTTTTTAACAACCCTGATTCGAATACGATCCAAGTCGGACCCAAAAGGGGTTAAGCTGTGATTCGAATACGATCAAGAAGCCCCCTAGTGAGTTTGGCTTTGAGCCGATCAAGAGGGTTATGACAGCTATGTTCTCTTTGGTTCAAATACGACCCATGTTTGAACAGGAAGCCCCCAAGTGACCTTGAGAGTTTGCAGCTAGATTCGAATACGATCATAAGCTGGACCAAAAAAAGGTTAGACTTGATTCAAATATGATCAGCTCCTTAATAGTCATTTGAAAATAGTAGTAAAGAATAGTAAAGATGCATAATCTTTGAAAAGAAAAGAGACCGGTGGTCCTGCTTTATTACTTATCATAGTATATACAACCTCAAAATATGTACATGACGAGAGCCGGTGGCTCAGGTGTAGTATGGCGGAAGTTGAGGTATGTTCCACGGCCGGCGGGTCTCCTCTTCCGACTTACGTGAGTCTTTGTGCTCTCAAACGTCAATGAGGTAATATGACCCGTTGTTTAAGTTCTTGCTGACCACAAAGGGTCCTTCCCAAGGTGGGGATAGCTTGTGTGCATCTGACAGATCCTGGATGAACTGGAGCACCAGGTCACCTTCTTGAAAAGTCCTGGACTTAACCCGGCGGCTGTGATAACGGCGCAAGTCCTGTTGATAAATTGCTGATCGAGCCGCTGCTAGGTCTCTTTCCTCATCTAACAAGTCAAGTGCATCCTGTCTAGTTTGTTCATTGTTAGCTTCAACATAAGCCGCCACACGGGGCGAGTCATGACGGATGTCACTGGGCAACACTGCTTCCGCTCCATAAACCATGAAGAAAGGTGTATAACCTGTAGACCTGTTAGGGGTGGTGTTGATACTCGACAGCACCGAGGGTAACTCCTCTACCCAACAACCTGGCGTTCGCTGCAAGGGAACCATAAGCTGGGGCTTGAGACCTTTTAAGATTTCCTGATTTGCTCTCTCTGCCTGACCATTGGATTGAGGATGGGCTACAGAAGAAACATCAAGCCGGATATGCTCGCGCTGACAGAACACCTCCATAGCCCCTTGGGATAGATTAGTGCCATTGTTAGTGATAATGATGTGTGGAAAACCAAAATGGAAAATCACCTTTTTCATGAACTGAACTGCTGTGGCCACATCACACTTACTCACTGGTTCTGCCTGAACCCACTTTGTGAATTTGTCAACTGCCACTAAAAGATGTGTCTTTTTATCCTTAGACCTTTTGAAAGGTCCAACCATGTCAAGCCCCCAGACCACAAACGGCCAAGTGATGGGAATCATCTACAGCTCTTGAGCCGGCACGTGTGCTCGTCGGGCGAATTTTTGACATCCATCACATCAACTGACTAGATCTTCTGCACCAGGGTCAGCCGTCAACCAGTAAAAACCATGATGAAAAGCTTTAGCCACCAGAGATTTTGACCTGGCATGATGACCACAATCGCCTTCATGGATCTCATGAAGTATTTCTTGGCCTTCTTCAGGGGAAACACACTGCTGAAACGCTCCAGAGACGGTATGATGGTATAGTTCTTCGTCAGAAATCGTCATTGACTTAGACCACCGGGTTATCTATCGGGCCAGGGTCTCATCCGCTGGCAGCTCGCCCCGGGTCATGTAAGCCAAGAATGACACTGTCCAATCTGGGATGACATGAAGAGCCGCCACCAACTGCGCCTCCGGGTCAGGAACGGCTAGATCTTCTTCTGTAAGTAACTTAACAGATGGGTTATGCAAAATATCCAAAAAGGTGTTAGGTGGCACCGGCTTACGTTGAGATCCCAACCGGCTTAAAGCATCAGCCGCTTCGTTCTTCCTACGGTCAACGTGCTCCACCTGATAACCTTTAAAATGCCCTGCAACAACATCAACTTCACGGCGATAAGCCGCCATGAGAGGATCTTTGGAATCCCACTTGCCTGACACCTGTTGAGCTACCAAACCTGAGTCGCCAAGACACCGGACCCGGCTCAGGCTCATCTCTTTAGCCATTCGAAGACCATGGAGCAACGCTTCATATTCTGCTGCGTTGTTAGTGCAAGGAAACATCAGCCGCGACACATAACAAAATTTGTCACCTCGAGGGGAGGTTAAAACAAATCCAGCCCCCGAGCGTTCCAACAGTCTGGACCCATCAAAGTGAATAGTCCAATATGTGTTGTCTGGTTTCTCCTCCGGCATCTGCATCTTTGTCCAGTCATTAATAAAGTCAACCAGTGCTTGAGACTTAATCGCAGTACGTGGTACATACTTCAACCCATGAGACCCAAGCTCAATGGCCCACTTGGCGACTCGTCCAGTGCCTTCTCTATTTTGAATGATGTCTCCCAAAGGAGCAGAGCTAACAACAGTGATTGGGTGACCCTGAAAGTAATGTTTGAGCTCCCGTCTCGCCATGAACACCCCATACACGAGCTTCTGCCAATGTGGATTTCTTTGTTTAGATTCAATCAACACCTCACTGACGTAGTAAACCGGCCGTTGAACTGGATGTTCCTTGCCAACCTCCTTGCGCTCCACCACAATTGCCACACTAACAGCTCGTGAGTTGGCGGCTACGTATAACAATAGCGGCTCTTTCTCAACTGGAACAGCAAGGACCGGCGGCTCAGCAAGCTATTTCTTTAGATCCTCAAAAGCAGAGTTCGCAGCATCGCTCCAAACAAAATCATCCATTTTCTTCATCATCTGATACAAAGGCATCGCCTTCTCCCATAACCGGCTTATGAACTGGCTCAAAGCAGCAACACGACCCGCCAGCCGTTGAACTTCATTGACGCATGTTGGTTTGGCCAGGGATGTGATTGCCTTAATCTTCTCCGGGTTAGCTTCAATACCTCGGTTGGACACCAAAAAACCCAAGAGTTTGCCAGCTGGGACTCCAAAAACACAGTTGACCGGGTTAAGCATCATTTTGTAGACCCTGAGGTTATCAAAGGTCTCTTTCAGATCTGTGACCAAGGTTTCCTCTGTCCTGGACTTTACCACTATATCATCCACATAAGCATGAACATTACGCCCAATCTGATTGTGAAGGCAATTCTGCATACACCGTTGATATGTTGCCTGGGCACACTTGAGCCCGAAGGGCATAGATGTTGGAAATATGCCCTAGAGGCAATAATAAATTAGTGATTATTATATTAAATTTCATTGTTCATGATAATCATTTATTATCCATGCTAGAATTGTATTGATAGGAAACTCAGATACATGTGTGGATACATAGACAACACCATGTCCCTAGTAAGCCTCTAGTTCACTAGCTCGTTGATCAATAGATGGTTATGGTTTCCTGACCATGGACATTGGATGTCGTTGATAACGGGATCACATCATTAGGAGAATGATGTGATGGACAAGACCCAATCCTAAGCCTAGCACAAGATCGTGTAGTTCGTTTGCTAAAACTTTTCTAATGTCAAGTATCATTTCCTTAGACCATGAGATTGTGCAACTCCCAGATACCGTAGGAGTGCTTTGGGTGTGCCAAACATCACAACGTAACTGTGTGGCTATAAAGGTACACTACGGGTATCTCCAAAAGTGTCTGTTGGGTTGGCACGAATCGAGACTGGGATTTGTCACTCCGTGTAACGGAGAGGTATCTCTAGGCCCACTCGATAGGACATCATCATAATGTGCACAATGTGACAAAAGAGTTGATCACGAGATGATGTGTTACGGAACGAGTAAAGATACTTGCCGGTAACGAGATTGAACAAGGTATCGGGATACCGATGATCGAATCTCGGGCAAGTATCGTACTGATAGCCAAAGGGAATTGTATACGAGATTGATTGAATCCTTGACATCGTGGTTCATCCAGTGAGATCATCGTGGAGCATGTGGGAGCCAATATGGGTATCCAGATCCCGCTGTTGGTTATTGACCGGAGAGTTATCTCGGCCATGTGGCATGACTCCCGAACCCGTAGGGTCTACACAGTTAAGGTTCAATGACGCTAGGGTTATAGGGAAATTATATACGTGGTTACTGAATGTTGTTTTGAGTCTCGGATGAGATCCCGGATGTCACGAGGAGTTCCGGAATGGTTTGGACGTAAAGATTGATATATAGGAAGTATGGTTTTGGCCACCGGAAGTGTTTCGGGCATCACCGGTAGTGTACCGAGACCACCGGAGGGGTCCGGGGGTCCACCGGGAGGGGCCACGGGCCCCGGAGGCCTACATGGGCCAATAGTGGGAAGGGACCAGCCCTTAGGTGGGCTGGGGCGCCTCCCACCATGGCCCAAGGCGCCTCCTAGAGGGGAAGGGGGCAAACCCTAGGGCAGATGGGCCCTAAGGCCCACCCCAGGTGCGCCTCCCCCTCTCCCCCTTGTGGCCGCCACCCTAGATGGGATCTAGGGCTGCCGCACCCCTTGGGGTGGGAACCCTTGGTGGGGGCGCAGCCCTCCCTCTCCCCCTATATATAGTGGAGGCAAAGGGGCAGCCCAACACATGAAGTTCTTCCCCTGTTGGCGCAGCCCTACCTCTCTCCCTCCTCGTCTCTCGTCGTGCTTGGCGAAGCCTTGCTGGAGTCCCGCGCTCCTCCACCACCACCACGCCATCGTGCTGCTGCTGGACGGAGTCTTCCCAACCTCTCCTTCTCCCCTTGCTAGATCAAGGCGTGGGAGACGTCACCGGGCTGCACGTGTGTTGAACGCGGAGGCGCCGTTGTTCGGCACTTAGATCGGAATCAACCACGATCTGAATCACTACGAGTACGACTCCTTCATCCGCGTTCTTGCAACGCTTCTGCTTAGTGATCTACAAGGGTATGTAGATGCACTCCCCTTCCCCTCGTTGCTAGATTACTCCATAGATTGATCTTGGTGATGCGTAGAAAATTTTCAATTTCTGCTACGATCACCAACAGTGGCATCATGAGCTAGGTCTATGCGTAGTTTCTATGCATGAGTAGAACACAAAGCAGTTGTGGGCGTCGATATTGTCAATTTACTTGTCGTTACTAGTATTATCTTGATTCGGCGGCATCATGGGATGAAGCGGCTTATGTGAGACTGGTTCCACGTACGCTTATGTGAGACTGGTTCCACCGACTGACATGCACTAGTTGCATAAGGTGGCTAGCGGGTGTCTGTCTCTCCCACTTTAGTCGGATCGGATTCGATGAAAAGGGTCCTTATGAAGGGTAAATAGAAATTGGCATATCACGTTGTGGTTTTGGCATAGGTAAGAAACGTTCTTGCTAGAAACCTATAGCAGCCACGTAAAAACTTGCAACAACAATTAGAGGACGTCTAACTTGTTTTTGCAGCATGTGTCGTGTGATGTGATATGGCCAAAAGGATGTGATGAATGATATATGTGATGTATGAGATTGATCATGTTCTTGTAATAGGAATCAAGACTTGCATGTCGATGAGTATGACAACCGGCAGGAGCCATAGGAGTTGTCTTAATTTATTTATGACCTGCGTGTCAACTTAAACGTCATGTAATTACTTTACTTTATTGCTAAAGCGTTAGCCATAGTAGTAGAAGTAATAGATGATGAGACAACTTCAAGAAGACACAATGATGGAGATCATGATGATGGAGATCATGGTGTCATGCCGATGACAACGATGATCATGGAGCCCCGAAGATGGAGATCAAAAGGAGCAAAATGATATTGGCCATATCATGTCACTATTTGATTGCATGTGATGTTTATCATGTTTTACATCTTATTTTCTTAGAACGACGGTAGCTTAAATAAGATGATCCCTCATAATAATTTCAAGAAAGTGTTCCCCCTAACTGTGCACCGTTGCGAAGGTTTGTTGTTTCGAAGGACCACGTGATGACCGGGTGTGATAGATTCTAACGTTTGAATACAAAGGGTGTAAGCCAGATTTACACACGCAATACACTTAGGTTGACTTGACGAGCGTAGCATGTACAGACATGGCCTCGAAACACGGAAGACCGAAAGGTCGAACATGAGTCGTATAGAAGATACGACCAACATGAAGATGTTCACCGATGTTGACTAGTCCGTCTCACGTGATGATCGGACACGGCCTAGTTGACTCAGATCATGTTTCACTTAGATGACTAGAGGGATGTCTATCTGAGTGGGAGTTCATTAAATAATTTGATTAAATGAACTTAATTATCATGAACATAGTCTAAATTGTCTTTGCAAATATGTTGTAGATAAATAGCTCACGTTGTAGCTCCCTGTTTCAATACGTTCCTAGAGAAAGATTAAGTTGAAATATATTGTAAGCAATGATGCGGACTAGGTCCATAGTCCGAGGAGTGTCCTCACTGCTACATAGAAGGCTTACGTCTTTGATGCACCGCTCGATGTGCAAACCCCTACAACGTCGTCTGTGGATGTTGTGAACACCTGACAGACACATCCTGATGACTACTTGATAGTTTAGTGCACCGTACTTTATGGCTTAGAATCGGGATTCCAATGACGTTTTAAACGCCATAAGACATATGAGATGTTCCAAGAGGTGAAATTGGGATTTCAGGCTCATGCCCCTTTTGAGAGATATGAGACCTTTGACAAGTTCTTTTGCCAACAAGATGGAGGAAAATAGCTCAGCTAGTGAGCATGTGCTCAGAATGTCTGGGTGCTACAATCACTTAAGTCAAGTGGGAGTTAAACTTCCAGATAGGATAGTGATTGATAAAGTTCTCTAGTCACTATCACTAAGCTACTAGATCTTCGTGATGAACTATGACATGCAAGGGATGGAGTTGATCTCGGAGCTGTTCGCGGTGCTTAAGACCGCTGTCGGTGTCAAAACCGGCAGATCTCAGGTAGGGGGTCCCGAACTGTGCATCTAGGCCAGATGGTAATAGGAGGCAAGGGACACGAAGTTTTACCCAGGTTCGGGCCCTCTCGATGGAGGTAAAACCCTACGTCCTGCTTTATTAATATTGATGATATGGGTAGTACAAGAGTAGATCTACCACGAGATCGGAGAGGCTAAACCCTAGAAGCTAGCCAATGGTATGATTGTTGTGTATGTTGTCCTACGGACTAAAACCCTCCGGTTTATATAGACACCGGAGAGGGTTAGGCTTACACAAAGTCGGTTACAATGGTAGGAGATCTACATATCCGTATCGCCAAGCTTGCCTTCCACGCCAAGGAAAGTCCCTTCCGGACACAGGACGAAGTCTTCAATCTGGTATCTTCATAGTTTAGGAGTCCGGCTGAAGGTATAGTCCGGCCATCCGGACACCCCCTAATCCAGGACTCCCTCAGTAGCCCCTGAACCAGGCTTCAATGACGACGAGTCTGGCGCACAAATTGTCTTCGGCATTGCAAGGCGGGTTCCTCCTCCAAGTACTTCGTAGAAGATTTTGAACACAAAGATAGTGTCCGGTCTGCAAAATAAGTTTCCACATATTGCCATAGAGAGAATAATATTTACACAAATCTAATCTGCTGACGTATTCCGTAGTGTAACACACCACGGCCAAGCCTTTATCCGAGTCGTTTTATTATCCAACCTCAGCGCGTCATGTGAGGCAATTTCCTTGGCACGTCTTGTTAAAGCAGAGATCGTGTCCCCTTATTCCGGGATTCTCATCAATATGGGTGTGGGTAACCCAACCACTTCTAGGACTCCTAGATTATAGGCAAGTCCAAACAGACACGGAGAGGATGCTTGATATTCACCCTCTTTATAAAGGGACAAGGCTTTTATTTTTCCCTCCCGTGCTCAATCGAATGCTTCCCCCACCTCAAGCTCAAGCGCCCAAAGCTCAGGTGAGGTGCTCCGAACCTTCAGTCATGTCCGGATCTAGCCTTCAAGGCCGATGGGTGCCTTCCTCCATCACGGAAGAAGACATCAAAAAGTTGAGGGAGGCCAGATATCTGACCGTCAAAATTTTGCATCACTGCCTCCCCGAGGGCAGGCCGTCCCCACCCCCGAACCCAATGAGAACGTCGTGTTCGTCTCCCACTTCCTCCGAGGCCTAGGCCTTGCTTTGGATCCTTTCGTCAGGGGTTTGATGTTTTACTATGGGCTAGACTTCCATGATCTAGCTCCAGACTCCTTTCTTCATATCACGACATTTATCGTCATGTGCGAGGCCTTCCTCTGGGTTACCCCTCACTTTGGCCTATGGCTCAAGACCTTTGAAGTGAAGTCGAAGATGATCGAGGGGCAACATGCAGCGTGTGGAGGTGCCTCAATACACAAGATGACGGGAGCTTCGTGGCCCAAAGGTTCCATCCCAGAGGTGTCTGAATTGTGGCAACAGGAGTGGTTCTACATCACGGCTCCTAGAAGTGCCAAGTGGGCGCCCCCCTGTTTTCCGCTCGGGCCCTCCACCACAGCTGATGTCATGGATCAGCAGAGGTCTGAGCTGGGGTCCAGCCAAGGACGTGCCTATACTGCAAAGCCGCATTCGAGATCTCTTCAATGGAGATTTCAGTTTGGTTGCGGTAATACAAGTTATGCTGGTTCGTCAAGTCCAGCCTTGCAAACACCGGCCTCTTCACCTGTGGGAGTTCAATCCCGAGGGACCGCATGTCATTCAAAGTTTTCTCGACCTGACGCACGAGGAGATGTACAAGTCATTCTTCAGACCTCAGGTGGAGTGTCCGTAAATCACCAAGGACGTGGGCCTGAGTAGTAACCGCGCCGCCGAACAGGTAAGGCATCTTCCGACCGAACATACTATCTCTCCTTTGTTACGAAGTTATTTCTGAGAGTTTGCTTTTTGACCAGGACTGGCTAACAAAGGCGAAGTTGATTCGATCTTCGGCCCCCCTCCCTGAGGGTTTGGAAAATCCGGTATTGGAAAAGATGCTCCAGACCGCACCTTGCCCTGAGCCCTTGAAGGAAGATACTGTGGAGGATAATGCGGGCAGACGCGGGCCCCCAACGCTGCCCATTCTAGCCGAGGGAGCGAGCGTCTCCATGAAGGAAGACGACCAGAAGAGGAAAAGGACTGCGCCTGGGGATTCGGAAGCCGAAGCTTCTAAACGGGAGAAGAAGTCTCCCACAGAGGGTCCTACCTTGGGGGTGCTGTTGCCGCACAAAGTCCGCGGGGGGATCAATTCTCCCGCGAGTCGTAAGTGACCCGAAATACTTTAATAGCACAGATATGCCATCTTTTTCTTCTGAGAAAATAACCATCGAATATAGTTTTGCAGTTCGAGCCTTAGCCCCTCTCAAATGAGCTCGTCTTCGGGGGATCTTCTTCCAGAGATGACGGAGAGCGAAACGCCTCCTCCAGACTCCTCCACTCCAGAAGCGGGCGACCCTGAAGTGTCATCGCGGAGGGCCTCTCCGAGTCCGGTGAGGCCGGAAGATAATCCCATTGACCCCCGAAGCTCCCAGTGTCCGGCTCCTGAAGAGAGCAGACAAAAGAGTCCGGCACCGTCTAGTGTGCGATCGGATGTTCTGAGGGAGTTGGTGGGGCGAGCGGCCATCTCAGATGAACACCGTGTGCTGATGAATACGGTGATGGAGAGAATATCGTCTGCCGAAAGCAGATTGCATGAAGCTTTTATGAGTCTACTGACAGGCTTTGAGGTACGTAAAAGAATGTATGATAGTCCTGCACATGCTAGGTGTGCCCTGTGTAGATAGTAGCCCCTGAGACTCTGGTTGTCGTCGAAAACGATGACGAACAGAGGATCATATTCCCAAGTAATAACCATACTGCCTCTATGTGTAGGTGATGGAAGCTCCGGTGGCTAGCCGGACTAGCGAGTTTGCCCATTTAGAACGTCAGTTGGATGCGGCAAACGCCGACATCGAGCTTGTTAACAATAGGCTTGACGAGGCACGGGGTAAGTGTCATTATCTGGTAAACGCCACATAGGAAGAGCAGCATGATGCCAGTATCTTTAATATGTTGTGACTGCAGATGGAGCTGCCACTGTTGAAGCCTTGCGGGCAGAACTTGCCCGAGCCAAGGAACAAGCGAGGTTGGGTAATGCGGCTGCTTTGAAGGCGGCCGAAGAGTTGCAAGCCGAGAAGGCCGCGCATGGCGAGAGCCGAGACAAGATGGCCAAGATGGCCATAGAATTAAAAGCCGCCGCCGACCGTTGCCGGGTTCTTGAAAAGGAAAACCAAGCGAAGGCATCGGACCTTGAGAAGGCTGTTGCGACGAAAAAAGACCTCCGCTCTGCTATGAGGGCAAAGAAGGAGGAGCTGCGGGAAGCCGGGGATATTGCAGCTGGGAAATCCTTTATGTTGCGGAGGAAGTTCGGAGATCCACGGTATGCCCCTCTGGATCGGCTGTGGAGTTCGGAGGATGTGTATATGGATTTGGCGGCGAGCGCTGCCGATGCGGCCAAGTACTTCCAGGGTCAGACGGACCGTGAAATAGATCAGTTGTTTTGGAGACAATTCCATTCTCCCGAGCTGCCACTTTCATTGACTGACCAATTAGCCGAATGGGCCAAACTAAATAGGTTGTCCGGACTCTCCATGAGGTCTGTTGTGGATCAGCTATGGCGGGAAAGGTCAAAACCGAACAGCTATTTCAGCTTGGTGCAGCAGTTCCTTGACATGGTGCCACGCATTAATGCGATGAAGAGGTCAGCGTGCATAGAGGGCGCACGGATGGCCTTTGCCCGTGTTAAGGCAGACTGGGCGGAGATGGATGCTACCAATGTTGCAGCGCGGGATTCGGCTATAGGTCGAAAGGCTGCTGAGCACTACTTTGAAGAAGTTCTTGAGGGTGCCCGTTTGATAGAGACCCAGTGCTCAAAAAATATTATGTTTGAGTGATATGTAATATCATTTTAAGCAAAATGCTTTTATAAATTTTTATAAGGCTATTTTTATACTTTTGCTGAAAGTAATATGATGCCTCCTGGACGGCCGTTTATGTATACATGTGTATTACCTGAAAGATTGCAGTCGTCGGCTTCAACCCCCACGCATATAATGCGGATGTGCTCACAAAAACACGCGTTCACACTTAACCCAACGTCTTGGTCCTATTAAGGAGGTGATAGCGGAGTGAGCGAGGCAACCGGACTATAATGCTTTAGCACTTTCACTTAGCCATAGGAGTTTGACAGTGGGGCTACTAGATAGCACCTGGTGGCTCCGCACTCTCCCGATTCTGGGGTGCATACATGCCTGGCCAGAAAACGGCCCTTCGTTAAGGCGGAGGAATTCTAACATTCCCACAGGTCATCGAGTGGTTGACCAGTCTCACGCTATATCATGACAGTCAGTTTTTGGCTTTCTCTACTGAGGTGCTCGTCCGGATGAACTAGGGCACAATCGCAGTAGTTCTCCTGGTGCTACCTTAGCAGGTAAAGTGGAACGTAAGGCACCAAAACACAGGAGCCGGGCAAACCCAACATTTGACCAAAGACAATGATTCGGAGCTGATGCATATAGGGCCAAACTCGCGACGCCGAACACTCCCTAAGGTATTCGGTCTTTGTGGTATAAACCGGGCCTAAAGAATGGCCTTTGTAAGAAGCCCCTTGTGTCCAGGTATGTGCGTTGTTCTGGCGTGGCCACATGCCAAGACGTCAGCATCCTTCTCAATGGTGGATATATATCAACAAGAGACAGTAAAAAAGGTTTACGCAGGGTCTTAATCTAAAAAGAATTCTTGGAGTGGGTCCCTGCTGCACGTCTGCGCCTGTGTCTCCATTGTGCCGTATCCTGGATGGGTGTAGCACGATGATCGTCTGTAAAAGAGAGGAAATTAAGTGAAAAAGTTGTCGTGCAAAAAGATAGTTTTTAAGAAACCATGTATAATTCAAGATGATAAGAAATTGCCACTCGTCTGCGCATGTTGAGCCCCTTGTATTGACAAATGGGGGTGTGACCATTTATTCGGTATAAGTAGTGGCACCGGACTCGATTAGTTGTATCTGAGGTCTTGACGACCTATTGGATGCTTTCGCTTGTCCGGGTGCCTTTAGTGTGCGGCTGCCAAGGCAGCCTCACTCTCTTCGGCGCGTAGAGATCGCTTGATATTTCCGTGCACTGTGATGATGCCACGTGGACCGGGCATCTTGAGTGTGAGGGAGGCGTAGTGTGGTATTGCATTAAAGGGAGCGAAAGCTTCGCGTCCGAGCAGTGCTTGATAGCCACTTTGAAACGGAGCGATATGGAAAGTTAAATGCTCGCGATGGAAGTTACCGGGGGAGCCGAATATAACTTGTAGTAGGAGGGAGCCCATACAATGAGCCCCTGGGCCTGGCGTTACTCCTTTAAAGGTAGTATTGCTATGGCGAATTTGTGTTGGGTCTAACCCCATCCCACGGATTGTATCCTAATATACTAGGTTTAGGCTACTGCTGCCGTCCATCAAGACTCTTGTGAAGTGATATCCGCAAATTACTGGGTCTAATACCAGGGCAGCCCATCCTGCGTGTCGGATACTTGCTGAGTAATCGTGATGGTCGAAAGTGATCGGTTGAGATGACCAGTGGCAGGACTTCATGGTGACAGGCACTTGGGTATATTTTCCTGGGGGTGCCGCGTTGTTTTTTCCCTTGATTACGTGTAACACGTTTACTATTTTGACTTCTGGTGGAAATTTCTTTTGTTCCCCCATGTCTTGCTTGGGGGGCTCGTCCTCGTCTTCACTTGGTGTATCCTCCCCCTTTTGTACGCCGTTGAGCTTGCTGGACTGCTTGAAGACCCAACATTCTCTGTGGGTATGATTAGCAGGCTTACCTGGGGTACTATGAATCTGACATACTTGGTCCAGGATTTTGTTGAGGCTGGACAATTCATCCCTGGTGCCTTTAGGGGGCGGCTTTTGACCTGGCCGAGAGCTTTTGAATCCGGCATTTACTGCCATGCCCTTCGTGCTTTCTTCTTTATTCCGACGTTTGTTATTGCTGGTGCACCGTGATTTCCCGTTTCCATCTCTAACTTCAGATGTACTGGGTCGCTGGTGCTGCATCTGGCTAACCAGCTGTCCTCACCCGCGCAAAAGCGAGTCATGAAGTTTGTTAATGCGGCCATCGTTCTCGGCTTATTTTGGCCGAGGTGTCTGGCGAGCCATTCATCACGGATGCTATGCTTGAAAGCTGCCAAGGTTTCAGCGTCCGGACAGTCGACAATCTGGTTCTTTTTAGTAAGAAACCTGTTCCAAAGCTTTCGGGCTGACTCTCCGGGTTGTTGAGTTATATGACTCAAATCATCCGCATCCGGAGGTCGGACATAAGTCCCTTGAAAATTTGCCCGAAAGGCGTCTTCGAGCTCTTCCCAACTTCCAATGGAGCTTTCAGGGAGGCCTCTGAGCCAATGACGAGCCGGCCCTTTGAGCTTGAGGGGTAGGTACTTGATGGCGTGGAGATCATCTCCTCGAGCCATATGGATATGAAGGATGTAGTCCTCAATCCAGACCCCAGGGTCTGTTGTTCCGTCGTATGCCTCTATGTTTACGGGCTTGAATCCCTTTGGAAATTCATGGTCTAGCACCTCATCGGTGAAACATAGGGGGTGTGCGGCACCTCTGTCGCTGGGTGTACCGCGTTGTTCGGACGTTTGTTGTGTTGCATTGTATGCTGGGGCGCGCTTGCGTGGTCCATAGATGGATCTCGTTGCACCATCCTTTGGGTGCGAGACCTCGCATGGGTCGCGTATTGTATTGTGAGCGGCGTTGTATGCCGCTCTATGTTGGTAGAGGGGTCGTCTATCCGACCAGGTGGCTGCTTTGATATTTGGTTGTGGGGGTTCTGAGGCCTCCTCATCGAATTCGGGTAGCAGCTTCCGCTTTGGGTAGCTTTTGGAGGGGCGATTGTCGCTGTATCTTGCTGCAGTGTTGAGTATTTTACTCCAACTAATTTGGAGTGTGTCTTGCGTGGTCTTGAGCCTTTGCTTCTGCTTTTTCAGACTCCTCGCGGTGGCAACAAGCCTTTTACGGGCAGTCTGCTGCTCCGGGTGTCTGTCCGGCGTTATGTCGTCTCGACCATTATCCTTGATAGGATTTGTTTGTTTGGTTTGATTATCCGGATTGCCGTTGTCCGGCAGCGGTTCGCCCTGCTCCAGCGCTGGGTCTGTGTGATTGCTATTTCTGTCAAGGCGGGGTTTGGGGTGGCGCTTGCGTCGCTGCTTTGACTGCTTTTCGAGGGAACAAGCCTTCGATGCATCCTTCCGCTCCTCGACGTCATCTTTTGGTGTGTCCACCATGTATACGTCATATGACGAGGTGGCGTTCCAGGGCCCAATAGGCCCTGGTTCTTCATTGTCTCCTTCATCGGCGTCCATACCGTCGATGTCTTCGGAGTCGAAGTCGAGCATGTCGGTTAAATCGTCGACAGTGGCTACAAAGTGGGTGGTGGGTGGGCTTTGAATTTCTTCATCGTCCGCATCCCAATCTCGCTGACCGTAGTCCGGCCAGGGCTCTCCTGATAAAGAGAGATACTTTAGTGATTTTATAATATCGCCAAAGGGCGAGTGCTGAAAAATGTCCGCGGCAGTAAACTCCATGATTGGCGCCCGATCAGATTCGACCGGCAGAGGCGCGAATGGTTCGAAGTCCGTAGAGGATCAAGTCCCCGCGGGTGTCAGCCGTGTAGTTTAAACTTGCAAATCTGACCTGACGGCTAGGGGCATAGCTTTCGATCTGCTCCAGATGGCCAAGTGAATTGGCCCGCAGTGCAAAGCCGCCGAAGATAGAGATCTGTCCGGGGAGACAAGTTTCACCCTGGACCGCATCACTATCGATGATCGTAGGAGCCATCAAGCCTGACAACGACAACACAGAGGAACTCTCAATGAAAGCACCAATGTCGGTGTCAAAACCGGCGGATCTCGGGTAGGGGGTCCCGAACTGTGCGTCTAGGCCGGATGGTAACAGGAGGCAAGGGACACGAAGTTTTACCCAGGTTCGGGCCCTCTCGATGGAGGTAAAACCCTACATCCTGCTTGATTAATATTGATGATATGGGTAGTACAAGAGTAGATCTACCACGAGATCGGAGAGGCTAAACCCTAGAAGCTAGCCTATGGTATGATTGTTGTGTATGTTGTCCTACGGACTAAAACCCTTCGGTTTATATAGACACCAGAGAGGGTTAGGGTTACACAAAGTCGGTTACAATGGTAGGAGATCTACATATCCGTATCGCCAAGCTTGCCTTCCACGCCAAGGAAAGTCCCTTCCGGACATGGGACGAAGTCTTCAAACTGGTATCTTCATAGTCTAGGAGTCTGGCTGAAGGTATAGTCCGGACATCCGGACACCCCCTAATCCAGGACTCCCTCAACCGCAAAAGGTAGAAAACAAGAAGGAGCATCAAGTGTTGATGGTTTAACAAGACCACTAGTTTCAAGAAGGGCAAGGGCTAGAAGGGAAACTTCATGAATGGCAAACCAGTCGCCGCTCAAGTGAAGGAACCCAAGGTTGAACCCATACCTGAGACTAAGTGCTTCTATTGTAAGGGGAACGGTCACTGGTAGCAGAACTACCCCAAATACATGGTAGATAAGAAGGTTGGCAACTTCAAAGTATATACGTGTTATTAATATGTACCTCACTAGTACTCCTGGTAGCACCTGGGTATTGGATACCGGTTCAGTTGCTATTATTGGTGACTTGAAGCAAAAGCTAAGGACTAAACGGAGACTGGCTAAGGGCGAGGTGACGATGTGTGTTGGAAGTGTTTCCAAAGTTGATGAGATCACCATCGCATGCTCCATCTGCCTTCGGGATTAGTATTGAACCTAGATAAATGTTATCAGGTGTCTACGTTGAGCATGAATAGGATTGGATCATGTTCATTGCAATACGGTTATTCATTTAAGTTAGAGAATAATGGTTATTCTATTTACATGAATAATACCTTTCATGGTCATGCACCCTATGTGAATGGTTCATTGAATCTCGGTCGTGGTAATACACATGTTCACGCCAAAAGATGTAGAGTTAATAATGATAGTACCACTTTCTTGTGGCACTGCCTCTTAGGTCATATTGGCATAAGTTGCATGAAGAAACTCCATATCGATGGATGTTTGGAGTCACTTGATTTTGAATCGCTTGACACATGCGAACCATGCCTCATGGGCAGGATGACTAAGACCCCGTTTTCAGGTACAATGAAACGGGCGAGTGACTTGTTGGAAATCATACATGCTGATGCGTGTGATCCAATGAGAATTGAAGCGTGCAGTGGATATCGCTATTTTCTCATCTTCACTGACGATTTGAGTAGATATAGGTATATTTACTTAATGAAGCACAAGTCTGAAACGTTTGAAAAGTTCAAGCGATTTCAGAGTGAAGTTAAGAACCATCATAACAAGAAGATCAAATTCCTACGATCTGATCGAAGAGAATTTCTGAGTTATGAGTTTGGCAATCACTTAAGACATTGTGGAATTGTTTCACAATTCAAGCCACCTGGAACACCACATCGTAATGGTGTGTCCGAACGTCGTAATCGAACCTTATGAGATATGGTGCGATCTATGATGTCTCTTACCGATCTATCGTTTTCATTTTGAGGTTATGCGTTAGAGACAGCTGCATTCACTTTAGATAGAACACCATCTAAGTCCGTTGAGATGACATCATATGAACATTGGTTTGGAAAGAAACCAAAGTTGTCGTTTCTTAATGTTTGGGGCTGCTATGCTTAAGGCTTCAGCCGGAGAAGCTCGAACCCAAAAGCGGACAAGCACATCTTCATAGAATACCCAAAGGTGACAGTTGGGTATACCTTCTATCTCAGATCCGAGGGCAAATTGTTTGTCGCTAAGAACGGGTCCTTTCTCGAGAAGGAGTTTCTCTCGAAAGAATTGAGTGGGAGGAAGATAGAACTTGATGAGGTTGTCAAACCTTTACTGCAACCAGAGAGTGATGCAACACAGAAAGATGTTTTCTGTGGCGCCTACGTTTGTTGAATAGGAAGTTAATGGTAGTGATCATGAAGCTTCGGATCAAGTTGCTATCGAACCTCGTAGATCGACAAGGATATGTACTACTCCTAAGTGGTACGGTAATACTGTCTTAGATATCATGTTGTTAGACAACAATGAACCTACGAGCTATGGAGAAGCGATGGTGGGCCCGTATTCCGACAAATGGTTAGAATCCATGAAATCCGAGATAGGATCCATGTATCAGAACAAAGTATGGACTTTGGTGGACTTGCCCGATGACCGGCAAGCCATTGAGATAAATGGATCTTTAAGAAGAATACGGACGTGGGCGGTAATGTTACCGTCTATGAAGCTCGACTTGTGGGAAAGAGTCTTTTCACAAGTTCAAGGAGTTGACTACGATGAGAATTTCTCACCCGTAGTGATGTTTAAGTCCGTCGGAATCATGTTAGCATTAGCTGTATTTTTCGATTATGAAATCTGACAGATGGATGTCAAAAGAAGTTTTCTTACCAGTTTTCGTAAGAAAAAGTTGTATGTGATACAATAAAAGGTTTTGTCGATCCTAAGGATGCTAAAAGGTATGCTGGCACCAGCAATCCTTCTATGGACTAGAGCAAGCATCTCGGAGTCAGAATATATGCTTTGATGGAGTGATCAAAGCTTTTAGGTTTATACAATGTTTGCTAGAAACTTGTATTTGCAAGAAAGTGAGTGGGAGCACTACAACATTTCTGATAAGTATATGTGGATGACATATTGTTGATTCGAAATGATGTAGAATTTTTGGAAAGCATAAACGATTGTTTGAAGAGTGATTTTCAAAGGAAGACCTGGATAAAGCTGCTTACATATTGGGCATCAAGATCTATAGAGATAGATCAAAACGCCCGATGATACTTTCAAAGAACGCACACCTTGACATGTTTTTGAAGGAGTTCAAAATATATCAGTCAAAGAAGGGGTTCTTACCTGAGTTGTAAGGTGTGAAGTTGAGTAAGACTCAAAGCTTGACCACGGCAGAAGAAAGAGGAAGGACGAAGGTCGTCCCCTATGCTCTTGTCGCAGGCCCTATACGGTATGCCATGCTAAGTACCGCACCTGATGTGTGCCTTGCCACATGTCTGGCAAGAGGGTACAAAGGTGATCTAGGACTGGATCACCAGATAGCGGTCAAAATTGTCCTTAGAGGAATAAGGAAATGTTTCTCGGTTATGGAGGTGATAAAGAGTTCGACGTAAAGAGTTACGCCTATCCGGATAGCTCTGAGTAGAGATACCGGATACGTATAATGGAGCAACAATTTGGAATAGCTCCAAGTGGAACATGGTAGCAGCATCTACGATATGACATAAAGTTTTGTGAAATACATAGGGATCTAAATATGGCAAGACTCGTTGACTACAACCTCTCTCACAAGCATAACATGATCAAACCCAGAACTCATTGAGTATTAATCACATAGTGATGTGAAATAGATTAGTGACTCTAGTAAACTCTTTGGATGTTGGTCACATGGCGATGTGACCTGTGAGTGTTAATCACATGGCGGTGTGAACTAGATTATTGACTCTAGTGCAAGTGGGAGACTGTTGGAAATATTCCCTAGAGGCAATAATAAATTAGTTATTATTATATTATATTTCATTGTTCATGATAATCATTTATTATCCATACTAGAATTGTATTGATAGGAAACTCAGATACAAGTGTGGATACATAGACAACACCATGTCCCTAGTAAGCCTCTAGTTGACTAGCTCGTTGATCATTAGATGGTTATGGTTTCCTGACCATGGACATTGGATGTCATTGATAACGGGATCACATCATTAGGAGAATGATGTGATGGACAAGACCCAATCCTAAGCCTAGCACAAGATCGTGTAGTTCGTTTGCTAAAGCTTTTCTAATGTCAAGTATCATTTCCTTAGACCATGAGATTGTGCAACTCCCGGATACCGTAGGAGTTCTTTGGGTGTGCCAAACGTCACAACGTAACTGGGTGGCTATAAAGGTACACTACGGGTATCTCCAAAAGTGTCTGTTGGGTTGGCACGAATCGAGACTGGGATTTGTCGCTCCGTGTAACGGAGAGGTATCTCTGGGCCCACTCGGTAGGACATCATCATAATGTGCACAATGTGACAAAGGAGTTGATCACGGGATGATGTGTTACAGAACGAGTAAAGAGACTTGCCGGTAACGAGATTGAACAAGGTATCGGGATACCGACGATCGAATCTTGGGCAAGTATCGTACCGATAGCCAAAGGGAATTGTATACGGGATTGATTGAATCCTTGACATCGTGGTTCATCAGATGAGATCATTGTGGAGCATGTGGAAGCCAATATGGGTATCCAGATCTCGCTGTTGGTTATTGACCGGAGAGTTGTCTCGGCCATGTCTGCATGACTCCCGAACCCGTAGGGTCTACACACTTAAGGTTCGATGACGCTAGGTGTCGGTGTCAAAACCGGTGGATCTCGGGTAGGCGGTCCCGAACTGTGCGTCTGGGCCGGATGGTAACAGGAGACAAGGGACACAATGTTTTACCCAGGTTCGGGCCCTCTTGATGGAGGTAAAACCCTACGTCCTGCTTGATTAATATTGATGATATGGGTAGTACAAGAGTAGATCTACTACGAGAACAAGGAGGCTAAACCCTAGAAGCTAGCCTATGGTATGATTGTTGTATGATGAAGTTGTCCTACGGACTAAAACCCTCCGGTTTATATAGACACCGGAGAGGGTTAGGGTTACACAAAGTCGGTTACAATGGTAGGAGATCTTGAATATCCGCATCGCCAAGCTTGCCTTCCACGCCAAGGAAAGTCCCATCCGGACACGGGACGGAGTCTTCAATCTTGTATCTTCATAGTCCTGGAGTTCGGCTGAAGGTATAGTCCGGCTACCCGAACACCCCCTAATCCAGGACTCCCTCAGTAGCCCCTGAACCAGGCTTCAATGACGACGAGTCCGGCGCGCAGATTGTCTTCGGCATTGCAAGGCGGGTTCCTCCTCCAAATTCTTCATAAAAGTTTGTAAACACCAAGAGTAGTGTTCGGCTCTGCAAAATAAGCTTCCATGTATTGCCATAGAGAGAATAATATTAAAACAAATCTTATCTGCTGACGTATTCCGCAGCGTGACATCACACTACGCCCAAGCCTTTATTCGAATCGTTTTCACTTCTCCACCTCAGTGTGTTTTGCGAGGCGGTTTCCTTGGCACATCTTGTCAAAGCAGAGATCGTGTCCCCTTTGTTTACAGGATTCTCGTTAATACGGACGTGGGTAACCCAACCGCGCCACTTATCACGGCGCATGGGAGGCAAGCGAGTTTTACTAGGCTGGTGGGGACGCATAGTCGCATCCGCCCATATAAGGGGATAAGGATCCACCTTTTTACCTACGCCTTCTTCCTCCTTTGCCTATCCATCTTCTGCGCACCCGAGCTCCAGCGCCCACGCCCGCACTTCCTACCTCAACCCTCTCCAACAATGTCCGGAGCGGGAGGCAAGTGGATGGTCTCCTCCGTCACGGAGGGCCATGTCAAAAGGTTAAGGAAGGCCGGATACTTGTCCAAAGACATTGGGCACCGGCTTCCTAAGGAGGGGCAGCTTCTCCCCACCCCAAGGCCCCATGAGAGGGTAGTATTTCTTCCCCACTTCCTCCGCGGACTGGCTTTTCCTCTCCACCCATTTGTCCGCGGGCTCATGTTCTACTATGGCCTAGATTTCCACGATCTGGCCCCGAACTTCATCCTCAATATCTCGGCGTTTATCGTTGTGTGCGAGGCTTTCCTCTGCATTCGCCCCCATTTCGGCCTCTGGCTCAAGACCTTCAACGTCAAGCCAAAGGTGGTGCGCGGCAACCAGGCGGAGTGCGGAGGTGCCATGGCGGGCAAAATTGTCAACGTCCTATGGCTCGAGGGCTCCTTTGTGGAGACCTTGAAAGGGTGGCAGACAGGGTGGTTTTACATCACCGAGCCACGCGATCCGAAGTGGATCGCAGCCCCTGAATTCCGATCCGGACCCCCTACGCGGCTCACGTCCTAGAAGGAGATGAGCTTGTCGTGGGGCGACGAAGAAGAGTTGACCGGACTGCAAAAATGCATCCAGTCCCTGGTGAACAAGCAACTCAAGCTTGTCAACGTAATCCAGGTCATGCTTGTCCGCCGGATCCTTCCGTGTCAAGAACGGGACTTCAATTTGTTGGAGTTCAACCCGGTGTAGCACCGAACTCTGAGCAGGCTCTTCGACACGACGTACGAAGATGTTTGGAGGGGGCTAACCAAAGGCGCCGAGGCTCCCACATCCGCCTCCGAAGACCGCGGATTCAGCTCGCAGCGTCCTGCTGGCGAGGTAAGATATTTCCATCTTTTACAGGATGTTAAGTTTTTTCATAGTTTGACTCTATGCGGGATCTAAACTCCCTCACCTTTGACAAGATTGGCGGGAGAAGTCCGGACAGATTAACTGTCCGGCTCCCTTGCCCGAAAACCCAGCCCCTGCTCCCCTAGAGAAGCTACTGGTTCCGGCACCTTATGTGGTGCCAGAGAAGAAGGCCACGGGGACTCGAAAGAGTTCCCGGCATATGGTGGTGTCGGACTCGTCGTCCGACGAGTCCGAGACGCACTCCTCCCGTGAAGAGGAGGAGGAGGAAGAAGAAACCTCTCCCCCTCCAGCGGGGGGAGGAAAGAAGAGGAAGGCTGCCCCATTAGGGGAGGCCGAGGGGTCCAAGAAGAGGAAAACCCCTCCGCCGGACTATGTCCCCGACGTCGACGAGGACGGAGAGGAGTGGTCGGACAGGGCCAAGCGTCCGACGAGATCGTAAGTGTTCGGATACCAGAGTAACTCGTGATATTCCTTTTGTTGCTCAGCTTTCCCTAATGTCGGATATAATCATGCAGCCCGCCCAAGGACGGGCTCGACGAGTCGTCGAGCAGCTCCCTGGATTCATCGGACGTGAATTCAGTTCTGCCCGCTGCTTCCCCCTGTGCGGCGGATGACGCCGAAGTGGCGTCGTGACAAGCTCCGGGGCGAGAGGAGGTGGCCCAGGAGGAGCCGCGAGGCGACCTCCCGGACTCCAGGAGTGAAGGGGACAAGACCCCCCTGGGCTCCAAGTCCGGCTTTAAGCCGGACACTGCGCCGGAATCATCAATGATTCCGGACCGCGGTAGGTGAACTCCTGCCAAGAGGAGCAAGCCTACTGAGCCGGCGTCCTCCGTCCAACCGGAGGCGCCGGACAATCTGTTGGAGGAGCTTAAGGGTGCCTCCATCGACGAGGAGCACCGTGCCATCATGAGTACGGTGGTCCAGAAGGTTCGGTCCGCCAAAAGCGGACTGACTGAAGCTTGTGCTAGCCTTCTAACAGGCTTCGAGGTAAGTAAAAATATGTAAAAATATGACTGTATAGACAGTAGCCCCTGATGCTCTGTTTGGCGTTCGGAAAGAAAAGCCGAATAGAGGATCTATTAAATACCACAAGAGTCTAACTAAAAAGGAGTCAATATACATATGCAGGCCTCGCTGCTGGCCACCGCCGCACTGACTGCGGAGGTGGGTGGCCTGAAGCAGGGCCTCGAGCGGACCGAGCAAGAGCTCGGCCTTGCCAAACGGCAGCTCGAGGAGAAAGAAGGTAAGAGATACCTTATAGAAAAAATGCCTATAGGAAGGCGCAATTGCAAAAAATGACAGGAGTATACTGCTTATTGTAGGGGCCACAACTGAGGTGGCGACCCTCAAGCAGGCGCTGTCCGAGGCCGAGAAGAAAGCGGCCATGGAGCGCCCCGAGCGGGAGAAATTTGAGGTGCAAGTCGGCGAGGTGTGGCAAGAGCTTCAGGTTCTCATGCAAAAACATGAGAGTTTGGAGCTCGACTCGAAGACGCGAGCGTCCGAGCTTGTTGCGGCCCTTAAAACTGCCAAATCTGCCAAGGCCAAAGCCCAGAAGGCCCTCCAGGAATTGGATGCGGTGAAAAAGATAGCGGCGGGTATGGCATTATATATGCAAAGTAGACATATAAAAGTAAACTACTTGTTACTTACCCGAATCTGGAGCTCTCCAGGGGCATTCGCAGATCTTCCCCGCAGTGTATCCGATGCCGCCGCATTGTACCAAGCCGAGGAAGGCAGCTCAACGGAGAAGGTGTTCTGGTCTCAGTACGTTGAGGCCGGACACCCTGTGCCCTTGAGCGACCAGCTGAAGCAGCTGGTCGAGCTCCACAAGGCGGCGGAATAGGCCCTGAAGGGCTTCATAGTTCGGCTGTGGCCTGGAGAGGCCCTGCCTGGGAGCTACTTCGGACTGGTGCGGCGGCTGGTGGAGGCTTGTCCAAGGCTCAAGGTCATCAAGCGCTCTGTCTGCATCGAAGGTGCCCGTAGGGCCCTTGCCCGTGCAAAGGTGCACTGGGGTAATCTGGACGGTGAGAAGCTTGTGAAGGATGGGCCGCCGCCGGGGAAGGAGCATCGCAAGCCCGAGAACTATTACAAGGATGTTCTTGCTGGTGCCCGCCTTGTGGCGGATTAATGTACCAAGGATGTAATTTTTGAATGAACTTGCTCGTGTTATCCTGTGCGCTGAAAACTTGTTCATATGCGCTAAGCAATGCTTGAATTTAAAATATTACTTTCTGTGCGGCCATTTATCAAAAAATTGAGAGATGGCCAGTCGTCGGCTTCTGTCCCCATGCCACTAGTGCTGGGGTGTTCGGGATAAACATAAGCGCTCTTTTTCCCATGATTGGGTCCGTCAAGGGAGGCGGTCAGCACAACGAACAAGGCAATCAGACTATAATGCTTGAACACTCTCACTTAGCCATAGAACTCTATAATTTTAAATTTCGGTGAAGCCCCTAGTATTCGGAAACCGAGTTCGGGGCGCTATCCACGCCTTGGCCGGACAAAGCCGGTTCCTCGCTTGAAGCGGCATAAGCCTTTAAGGACTCGAAAAACCTCTCGAACAGCGACCGGTCTCTCGCCTCATCATGACAGTCAGTTTTAGCTTTCTCCACTGAGGTGCTCGGCCCAGCTCAACTGGGGCACAATCGCAGTGGTTCTCCTAGTGCTACCTTAGCCGATATAGCGGAACGTAAGGCACCAAAACATAGGAGCCGGGCAAACCCAACTATTGACCCAAATCATGATTCGGAGCCGATGCATATAGTGCTATAAGTTCGGGGTGCCACACTTGTGAAAGTGGACGGACTTCTCACGCCATATTGATGGGTACTGAAGCCCCTGGCGTATTTTGCCGTACCACAGTGTACGGATGCAGCATGTTATTAATAAACATATATATAAAAAGAGGGTAATGCAAAAAATAGACAAAAAGCTATGCATTGTTTATAGAAGGGCTGCTATGAAAGCGGAATGATACAAATAGTGCGATAAGCAAAATAAATTGGACTATTTAACATGTCCTGGCCAGGGGTAGGCCGCGGAATTGTATTAAAAAATAGGTGTACTGCTCGCAATAGAGACCACCTGGGAGTTCCATAATGCGGCGTGGCTTGTCTGCTTCCCTGGATCTTGCATCGTTTGTGCAGCAGTTGAATTGCCGAACGGGTCGTCCGAAGTATGGAGTCCTGAGAGTAAGAAAAAAAAAGGAATCCGGCAGCCCCTAGTGCGGTTTAAGCCGTATTTCGGGCGTGCCGTGATAGTGCCCCTTCCCCTGTGCCCATGGTATTTCAACAGCGTAGTTATGTACGTGAAGCGCTGGTTTCGCTATATCGCGAGGGCTAGGGTTGGGGCCGCATTGCTACGCTAGCTCGGAACGTGCCAGGCGGTCTTGTTGTAGGGTACTCCGGGCGCGCTTGACAGTGTCCGGCTTTTTGAAGGCCGAACTGGAGAACTGCCTAGAGAGGCTGCTTTGTACTTCTGCTGTGAGGGATGCCGTGTGCTCCACCATTCGGAGGGAGCGTTCAGTGTTCCCATTGACCGTGATTACTCCTCTAGGGCTTGGCATCTTGAGCTTGAGGTATGCATAGTGCGGTACCGCGTTGAATTTTGCGAATGCGGTTCGCCCGAGCAGTGCGTGATAGCCACTACGGAACGGGACTATGTCAAAGATTAACTCCTCGCTTCGGAAGTTATCCGGAGATCCGAAGACCACTTCCAGTGTAACCGAGCCTGTACAGTTGGCTTCTACACCTGGTATGACGCCTTTAAAGGTCATTTTGGTGGGCTTGATCCTCGAGGGATCTATGCCCATCTTTCGCACTGTATCCTGGTAAAGCAGGTTCAGGCTGCTGCCGCCGTCCATGAGGACTCTTGTGAGATGAAATCCGTCAATGATTGGGTCTAGAACCAATGCGGCGAAGCCGCCATGACAGATGCTAGTGGGGTGGTCCCTTCGATCAAAGGTGATCGGGTAGGAGGACCATGGGTTGAACTTTGGGGCGACCGGCTCCATCGCATATACGTCCCGTAACGCACGCTTCCGCTCCCTCTTGGGGATGTGGGTTGCGTATATCATGTTCACCGTCCTCACTTGCGGGGGAAATCCCTTCTGTCCACTGTTGTTCGGCGGCCTGGGCTCCTCCTCGTCGTCGCTATGCAGCCCCTTGTCTTTGTTTTAGGCTCTTAACTTGCCTGCCTGCTTGAACACCCAACAATCCCTGTTGGTGTGATTGGCTGGCTTTTCGGGGGTGCCATGTATCTGGCACAAGCGGTCGAGTATTCGGTCCAAACTGGATGGGCCCTGAGTTTTTCTTTTGAATGGTTGTTTCCGTTGACCAGATTTGTAGCCTCAAAATCCGGCATTAACCGTCGTATCCTCATTGATGTCGCTATTAACGTGGCGCTTTTGTTTGTTCCGACGCGACCTGTCACTTTTGTCCTTGGTATTCGAATTACCAGTGTTCTTGGTTAAGTTGTTACTGCGAGCTAGCCAGCTGTCTTCTCCCGCGCAAAAGCGGGTCATGAGTGTCGTGAGGGCTGCCATAGATTTCGGCTTTTCCTGTCCCAGGTGCCGGGGCAACCACTTTTCACGGATATTATGCTTGAAGGCCGCTAAGGCCTCTACGTCCGGACAGTCGACTATCTGGTTTTTCTTTGTTAGGAACCGTGTCCAGAATTGCCTGGCCGATTCTTCTGGCTGCTGAATTATGTGGCTTAGGTCATCGGCGTCCGGTGGTCGCACATAAGTGCCCTGGAAGTTGTCAAGGAATGTGGCTTCCAGGTCCTCCCAAGAACTGGTTGAGTTTGCTGGCAAGCTGTTAAGCCAATGCCGGGCCGGTCCCTTAAGTTTGAGTGGGAGGTATTTGATGGCGTGTAGATCATTGCCACGGGCCATGTGGATATGAAGGAGATAATCCTCGATCCATACCGCATGATCTGTTGTGCCATTGTACGATTCGATGTTTACGGGTTTGAAGCCCTCAGGGATTTTATGATCCATTACTTCATCTGTGAAGCATAGTGGGTGTGCGGCGCCTCTGTATTGGGCTATATCACGACGCAGCTCGAAGGAGCTTTGTGTGTTGAGTTTGGCCCGGCCGGATTCATTGCGTCCGGAGTGACGATCACCGTCATGTGCCGTGGGGCGCCTGCGCGATCCGTAGATCGATCTTGTTTGCCTTGCCTTGTCCTCCAGGATGTCGTGCAGGCCGGGCGCATTTTCCCATGCCTTAGTATGCTTGACACGGTGCCGGGGCATGGCTTGAGTGGAGGGCCAAGAGGCCTCTCTGTCGCGGCCACGAGGTGGCCGGTCGGCCATGTCATGCGCTGGTGATGTAGGTGCTTCCTCCTCTAGTCGGGGTAGCAGCCTGCGCTTTGGGTAACTCTTGGAGGGGCGTTCGAGTTCATACTCTTCGGCCGTAAGGACTTCAGTCCATCTGTTGCCGCTTTTTCTTGAGGCTGCTTGCCGTGGCCATGAGCCTGCGTTAAAAACGCTCTTGTTCGGAAAGATCCTCTAGCACGACGAACTCGTCATCGTCGAGGCTTGCCTCGTCTTCGGAGGGAGGTGTATAATTATCGTCCTCAACCTCTTGGTCCGCCGCCCTTTCGTGAGGGCTGGCTTCTCTGTCCTCCTGTGCCGAATTTAGCTAGAGGGGGTGTTCTTCGGCGCTATCCGGAGTAATATTATCTCCTATGTCGGAATCACCGTTTTTGCCTTGGCGGGATTTAGAGCGGCGCCGCTGACACCGGCGCTTGGGCTGTTTCTTAGAGGTATCGTCCATCGCTGTTCCATTGCCATCTCCATCCTTTGGAGTGTCCACCATATATATGTCATATGACGAGGTGGCCTTCCAACGCCCTACAGGTGCTGGTTCTTGTTCGTCTCCTGCATCGTCGTCCATGCCGTCGATGTCTTCGGAGTCGAAGTCAAGCATGTCGATTAAGTCGTCGACAGTGGCTACGAAGTGGGTGGTGGGTGGGTTTTGAATTTCTTCATCGTCCGTATCCCAACCTTGCTGACCGTAGTCCGACTAGGGCTCTCCTGATAAAGAGAGGGACTTTAGAGAATTCAGGATGTCGCTGAAGGGCGAGTGCTGAAAGATGTCCGTGGCGGTGAACTCCATTATCGGCGCCCAATCAGATTTGATCGGTGGGGGCACGGGGGGCTCGGAGTTCGGGGAGGAATCCGGCTCCTCGGAGTCACGGGCCATGCGGAGTGCGGGGCTGGAGTTCGGCTCGATCGCCTCTGAGATTGCAGCCCCTGAGGCAGCGTCCAACCGCTGATCCTCGATTGGCGCTGTGGGCTCCGAATCAATGGTCAGAACCGATGCGTGTGCGGCCTCCAAGGTGCTGTTCGGTGACAGAGCTGTATCATGCCCATCGAGACAGTGCGGCACGCTTGGCTGTGGCTCGAATCCGTCGAAGATCAAGTCCCCGCGGATGTCAGCCGTGTAGTTTAGGCTTCCAAACCCGACCTGATGGCCAAGGGCGTAACTTTCGATCTGCTCAAGGTGACCAAGCGAGTTGGCCCGCAGTGCGAAGCCGCCGAAGACGAAGATCTGTCCGGGGAGAAAAGCCTCACCCTAGACTGCATCGTGGTTGATGATTGAAGAAGCCATCGGGCCTGAAAGCGACGACACAGAGGAACTCTCAATGAAAGCACCAATGTCGGTGTCAAAACCGGCGGATCTCGGGTAGGGGGTCCCGAACTGTGTGTCTGGGCCGGATGGTAACAGGAGACAAGGGACACAATGTTTTACCCAGGTTCGGGCCCTCTTGATGGAGGTAAAACCCTACGTCCTGCTTGATTAATATTGATGATATGGGTAGTACAAGAGTAGATCTACCACGAGATCAAGGAGGCTAAACCCTAGAAGCTAGCCTATGGTATGATTGTTGTATGGTGAAGTTGTCCTACGGACTAAAACCCTCCGGTTTATATAGACACCGGAGAGGGTTAGGGTTACACAAAGTCGGTTACAATGGTAGGAGATCTTGAATATCCGCATCACCAAGCATGCCTTCCACGCCAAGGAAAGTCCCATCCGGACACGGGACGGAGTCTTCAATCTTGTATCTTCATAGTCCTGGAGTTCGGCTGAAGGTATAGTCCGGCTACCCGAACACCCCCTAATCCAGGACTCCCTCACTAGGGTTATAGGGAAAGTACGTACGCGGTTACCGAATGTTGTTCGGAGTCCCGGATGAGATCCCGGACGTCACGAGGAGTTCTGGAATGGTCCGGAGGTAAAGATTGATATATAGGAAGTATGGTTTTGGCCACCGGAAGTGTTCCGGGCATCACCGGGAGTGTACCGGGACCACCGGAGGGGTCCGGGGGTCCACCGGGAGGGGCCACGGGCCCCGGAGGCCTACATGGGCCAATAGTGGGAAGGGACCAGCCCCTAAGTGGGCTGGGGCGCCTCCCACCAAGGCCCAAGGCGCCTCCTAGAGGGGAAGGGGCAAACCCTAGGGCAGATGGGCCCTAAGGCCCACCCCAGGTGTGCCTCCCCCTCTCCCCCTTGTGGCCGCCACCCTAGATGGGATCTTGGGCTGCCGCACCCCTTGGGGTGGGAACCCTAGGTGGGGGCGCAGCCCTCCCTCTCCCCTATATATGGTGGAGGCAAAGGGGCAGCCCAACACACGAAGTTCTTCCCCTGTTGGCGCAGCCCTACCTCTCTCCCTCCTCGTCTCTCGTAGTGCTTGGCGAAGCCCTGCTGGAGTCCTGCGCTCCTCCACCACCACCATGCCGTCGTGCTGCTGTTGGACAGAGTCTTCCCAACCTCTCCTTCTCCCCTTGCTGGATCAAGGTGTGGGTGACGTCACAGGGCTGCACGTGTGTTGAACGCGGAGGCGCCGTTGTTCGGCGCTTAGATCGGAATCAACCGCGATCTGAATCGCTACGAGTACAACTCCTTCATCCGCGTTCTTGCAACGCTTCCGCTTAGCAATCTACAAGGGTATGTAGATGCACTCCCCTTCCCCTCGTTGCTAGATTACTCCATAGATTGATCTTGGTGATGCGTAGAAAATTTTAAATTTCTGCTACGATCCCCAACAATAGACACATAGCAGAAGGCCCCAAACGGAGTGATGAGAGTTGTCTTCTCCTGGTCCTTGACTGCCATCTTGATCTGATGATAACCTGAATAGGCGTCCAGAAAACTCAAACGTGCGCAACCCGCCGTAGCATCAATGATCTGATCAATATGGGGGAGAGCAAAAGGGTCATCCAGACAAGCCTTGTTTAAATCGATGTAATCCACACACATACGCCAGGTGCCGTTCTTTTTTAGTACAAGCACCGGGTTGGCTAACCACTCTGGGTGAAAGACTTCCACAATGAACCCGGCCGCCAAGAGCCGGGCCACCTCTTCTCCAATGGCCTTGCACCTTTCCTCATTGAATCATTGGAGAAATTGCCTGACCGGCTTAAACTTGGGATCAATATTGAGAGTGTGCTCAGCGAGTTCTCTTGGGACACCCGGCATGTCAGAAGGTTTCCATGCAAAGATGTCCCGGTTCTCACGGATGAACTCGATGAGTGCTCTTTCCTATTTTGGATCCAAGTTGGCATTGATGATGAACTGCTTGGATGAGTCGCCGGGCACAAAATCAACCATCTTGGTGGCATCTTGATGATGACTTGAATTTCAACACTGGTTCATGCTCTGTTGTTGGCTTCTTTAAAGACGTCATGTCTGCCGAGTCAACATTATCTTTGTAAAACTTTAACTCCTCTGTTGCACAAACAGACTCAGCATATGCAACATCTCCCTCTTCACACTCCAGGGCTATTTTCCGGCTTCCATGGAGTGTAATGGTGCCCTTATAACCCAGCATCTTGAGCTGCAGATACACATAACACGGCCGAGCCATGAACTTGGCGTAAGCCGACCGTCCAAACAAAGCATGATATGGACTTTTGATCTTAACCAACTCAAAGGTTAATTTCTCCGCTCTGGAATCGTATTCATCCCCAAAGGCTACTTCCAGTTCAATCTTGCCAACTGGGTATGCCGATTTGCCAGGTACCACACCGTGAAAAACAGTGTTGGATTGCTTAAGACTCTTATCAGTCAACCCCATCCGACGAAACATCTCATAGTAGAGGATGTTGATGCTACTGCCTCCATCCATGAGCACTTTAGTGGATTTATATCCACCAACTCGAGGCGCTACTACCATGGCCACGTGACTCGGATTGTCAACCCGGGGAGGATGATCCTCTCTGCTCCACACAATAGGCTGTTCTGACCATCGTAAGTAACGCGGAGTCGCCGGCTCAACGGCGTTGACAGCCCTCTTGTGAAGCTTTTGGTCCCTCTTGCACAAGCTAGTGGTAAATACATGATATTGCCCACTATTCAACTATTTTGGGTTGCTCTGATATCCGGATTGCTGCTGATTACCTTGGCCGGGTTGTGGATTATAACCTCCTTGGTTACCCGCATGTCCCTAACTGTGAAAACTGCCTCCACCTAAGCCGGCGCCCGGGCCATGAAAGCCGCCTCCACCTGAACCGCCGCCAGGGCCGTGACTTCCATCAAATGCATTTGAATTTTTAAACGCTTTCATGATTGTACAATCCTTCCACGGATGGGTGGCTGGCTTCTCTCTGGTGTCGTGTCATGGACAAGGTTCATTCAATAGTTGCTCAAAGGTGGGACCCGACCCACCCGACCGAGGGGGTTGCCTACCCTTGCGTCGTTGATTGTTGCCATGCGCATTGGTGTTAGCCACAAATTCGTCAGCCTTACGTTTATTACCTCCTTGATTTGCCAGGTTATGTTGGTGACCCTTTTTGTTGTCGTTCTTCTTTACCTTCCCTGTCTTTTCTTCATCACACATAGGGTCCTTGGTACTATCAGAATCAGCATACTTGACGAGAGCCACCATCCACTGGCCCATGTCATTGCAGTCACGTTTAAGCCGCCCCAGCTTCTGCTTCAAAGGTTCAAAACAGCAATTTTTCTCCAACATTAATCACTATAAAAAAGACACATCCGTGACATTTTGGGCCGAACGAATTTTTTTCCTGTCATACATGACACTTCTATGACGATAATTGTGACAAAACCCAGTATCATCATAGATGTGGTGGGCTCCTACTTCTATGACAAAAAATCATGACAGAAAATGGGCTTTTCGTCCTGGGCGGGCCGGAGACGCAGCTGCATGACATTCTTTGGGCCATCCATGACGGAAAAAACCATGGTAGAAGTGAGGGGGAGGAAAATTTCGGGGAGTTCCCGGTTACGGTGGGAGGTCGGGGGCCGAGCGATGCGCGTTTCTCTCGTACACGTACGCGCGTGTGTGCGAGGTGTTGGCTCTAACTGAACTCGAGCGAGGCATTGGGCTCTAACTGAACCCGAGCGATTGCACTGCAGGCTACACGTTACTGAACCCGAGCGATCGATTGATGGCTGTTAACTGAACCCGATCGAGCGATTCCTTCGCTACTGCTGCTAACTGAAGCCGATCGATTGGATGAACAGTGAGTGTTGCGGGGGAGGGGGGGTTGGATGAACAGTGAGCGGTGGCGTTGCCTCTGGATGAACAGGACCCCGTGGTGTGGAGGGCTAGACGAACAGTAGACGGTGGAGGGGTGCCCGTGGAGGGGTGGTTGAACAGGACCCCGTGGTGTGGAGGGCTGGATGAACAGTAGACGGTGGAGGGTGCCCGTGGAGGGGTGGTTGAACAGGGCCCCGTGGTGTGGAGGGCTGGATGAACAGTAG
>NC_057812.1:495572529-495588204 GCF_018294505.1 Triticum aestivum | reverse complement strand
CACACCCCTCTCGATCAATAGGACCCCCGTTTCGACTGTAGGAGGTCCGTTTCATCCGTTTTGCGGTACACCACACCCCTCCCAATCAACAGGACCCCCATTTCGACCGTAGGAGGTCTGTTTCCTCCGTTTTGTGGTACGCCACACCCCTCCCGATCAACAGGACCCCGTTCCAACCGTAGGAGGTCCGTTTCCTCCGTTTTGCGGTACGCCAGGCCTCGTTTCCATCGCATGTTCCATCCAAGCCCTCCCGATGAACACGACCACGCATTCCGTTCCGACCCAGCCGGTTGGCTCCCACGCGTTCTGTTGCCTCCCGATGAACACGACGCATTCCGTTGCCTCCCGATGAACACGACGCATTCCGTTGCCTCCCCATGAACATGACGCATTCCGTTGCCTCCCCATGAACACGACGCATTCCGTTGCGTCCCCATGAACACGACGCATTCCGTTGCCTCCCCATGAACACGATGACGACATTGTTTCTCCGTTTCGACCCAGCCATCTACACGAGCCCTGGTTGTACGTATGCGCGAGTAGGCGTTCGAAACCCCGCCCGTATGTACACATACTTGGCCGTATTTTCTTTCTTGCACCCTGGCCGTTGTACGTACGTGTACATGCTACGTGCGCGCCTCTACTACGACACGTGCGCGCCTCTACAACCACCCGTATATATGTACGTACACGTTCACGACCAGAATGACAACACTACGTACGCTTCGACCAGGTGGGTCCTGACTATCAGGCACTTCCTTGCGTGTGAAGATGTAGCTGGTGGGTCCCAGTAGTCAGGGGGAAACGTTTTTTCACAAAATACAGTTGCTCGTCCGGTGGGTCCCCGCTATCAGGTGGAGGAATAATTATTTTGCACGTAATTAGGAGGCACTTCCTTGCTGCGGCCGTGGACCCAGCTGTCAGCCTCTCCACGTACAGTCCACGTCCGATGGAAGCCGTTCCTTGACCATGTTGACCAAGCCGCGCCGAGAGCACCAGGGCGGTGGACAACGGCGAGGCCTAGGAAGGGGACGACGCGGAGCCGGGGAAGACGTGGCAGTGGATGCCCACACGTAGAGGAGTACAAGGGTTCACTGGTTCGCTGCGGTGTGAGGCTGCCGTCGCCGCAGAATAACAGGGGGTGTGGGTGAGTAGAGGGATGGCCTGGCCAGCGGTGGGAGTAGTAGGGGGCGGTGAGGCCTCCGCCGCATCGCAGCCGGCCACGGGAGGCAGGAGCACGAGGCACGACCGGCACTGGTTTGGGCTGCTGGAGCAAGAAGACCAGAGGTTGAAGAAGCACTACGGCCGTTGGATGGACATCGTACAGTCACTGGAGCTAGAATTGTGCATATTGACTAAGTTGACAAAGCCCTCCGTCCCCGTCAACTTAGTAGGCCCACAAGTCAGCCTGCCACAATACTGGGTCCTAGCTAACAGGGGGAGTATTCTTTTTTTGTGCGTAATAAGGAGGCACTTCCTTGCGTGCGAAGATATAGCTGGTGGGTCCGAGCTGTCAGCGGCGGTAACATTTTTTTCGCGAAATACAGAGGCCCTTTCGGTGGGTCCCTGATGTCAGGTGGAGGAATCATTATTTTGCGCGTAATAAGGAGGCATTTCCTTGCGTGCGGCCGTGGACCCAGCTGTCGGCCTCTCCACGTACAGTCCACTTCAGATGCATGTCGGTCGCTCACCACGTTGACCAGGCCGCGCCGAGAGCACCAGGGCGGCGGACGACGGTGAGGCCTAGAAAGGGAACGACATGGAGGTAGGGAAGACGGTAGTTGTTTCCCACATGGAGGGGAGTACGACTGTACGATGGTTTACTGGTTCGTTTGCCGTCGCCAGAGAATAACAGCAGGTGTGGGTGAGTAGAGGGAGTAGGGAGAATAGCAGCGATTGAAGAAGCAGCAGGACCGTTCGATTCAAATCCAACGGTTACTGGTGCTAGAATCATTTGTTGACTAAGTTGACAAGCTCTGCGTACGCGTCAACTTAGTAGGCCCACAGATCAGCGTCCCAACCGATGCACCCCAGATGTCAGTGGGAGAAATCAATTTTTTCGCGTAATAAGGAGGCAGTTGATTGCGTGCGGCCAGGCCAGCGGAGGGAGTAGGGTGGGCCGGGGAAGCCTGCGCGGCATCACAACGGGCCAGAAGAGGAGGGAGCAGGCAGTCCCGCCGGCGCTAGTTTAGGCGGCTGGAGCAGGAAGATCAGAGATTGAAGAAGCATGTCGGCCGTTGGATGGACATCCAACAGTCACTGCTGCTAGAATCGTGTGTTCACTGACAAAGCCTTGCGTAAACAAGTCAGCCTCAAAATCTGTGGCGTGTACAACCCATTTGCTATTATTTTTATAAATTTTTACTCATTTTATAATTCATATGGAATTTATTACAATCCGTTTTCCATTTTGAGAATTGCTGGCCATTTTCTGGTCAGTACCAGGGTCAAAAAATTAACTAAATATGTGGGAAATTTTGAAAATTCGCAAATTTTTGCTGGGGAATGAAATATTCTTAATCCAAAAATTAATAGCCATACTAAAACAAATTTAAAAATAAATTAGTACTATGTCATGTTAAATCCAATGAAATACGTATAAGATATCAGTGAAGAACAAAAAAAGAAACTTATATCCCATTTGCTATAATTTTTTTGGAATTTTCAACCCCTTTTGATATTACTTTTAACCGACATTGACCATACTCTTAAGCCAGGCCGGAATGCATCCCTCCTCGTCTTGAAAGATTTGCAGCCCAGTAATCCGGAGAAAACAAATAGGCCTAGCTTGGGTATTCTTCAAAAAGAAATATTGGGCTACCTATTTTCCCAAAGAACTGGTGCATGAGCATTTAGCTTTATTTATTTATTTACTTATTTATGTTTAAGGGACCATGAGTATGTACCTGGGCCGGATTCATGTGAGAGCCTCCCTTCTAGTTAATTATGGGCTTTTCTATTGGGCCTTCATCAGTGGGCTGCATGTTATCAACAAGTGGAAAATGTGTTCCGTACGAAAAATAGTATGCGCTACGTACGGTACGGGGCACTAAAGGATCGAACCATGCAACGACTTCCAAAACATTGTGTTTGTCATTCTAACAACACATTTATTCAACCAACAGACGAAATGTACTACTGATTGTACATTGAAAACAGCAGCAACAACAACCAGGGTTGGGGTGCAACAGAAGCAGTAAGCAGGCCAGAAGAGTGAAGACGCAACTCTCTCTTCCAAACCAAACATCAGCCATCATTACAAAAGGGCTACCAAAAAAGAACAAGTGTATGCATCAAACTAAATAAAGATCCTACTACACCAAGTGTACGCATCTAACTAACTGGCTCAGTTAGACATTACTATTTATTAAGCTATGGAGATTGGCTGACGGCTTTAACCAGATGGGTGCCTGACGGGGGAAACTCCAGCCAGCAGGTCAAAGTCTGATACTTGCGATCCTCTCTCCTACTTTGGGCTGCAGAGCGTGGCGGCACATATCAGGGTATGGTGCATGCAGAGACGCATGGTACGCTGTGTACACACAGTTTTGCCTGATGAACGAAACCGTGCTGCCATCATGATCCTTGCCGTTAGTTATCTCCTGGTTAATCGGATAATTCAGTCCGACAAACAGAGAGCGTGTACCAAGGCTATTTACTAGCCTCCAGTCAAAAATTCCTGAAGGCCCAGAGAAGCTGGGATCCTACTCAAAGACCTTGCACTGACTGTGATTGTATTCCGTGAAACAACACGCCCGGTACGTGCGAACGATCATCAATCTTTCGCCGTCGTCTGATCCAGCCAGGAACCACCTGCAACTGACATGTCGCTTTTCTTTGAAAGGTTCTGGGATTAGGAAGGGTAGGGACACCAGGCGGCCTACAACATCATATCAAGTTGGAGTCAAATAAAAAAAGGGCTCTTGATTTAGTCAATCTTAAGAACAACATGTTATGAGCATGAATATTTTTTCAGCAAATGTTGACAGTAATATAAGCAAGCCATCATGATATCATAGGAAAGTAACATACTGTTGTAATAGCCATTTGTAGCGATGACTGGAGTAGGCCAGCAATACGTCCAGCCATAGAAGGAGTCGATAGCGTAAATGAAGCCCTTGTGTTCAATGGCATCAGAGAACTATGGAGGATGTATGATCCTGCGATGGACGTGCAGATTTATCCACTTACCGAAGTGACCTATCAGATAGGCGAGACAGCGGTTGAAGAATGCAATTAGCCTGAAGTCTTTATAATTAGCAGATCTTGTGGGCACTTGGCAGATTACAACCTTGAGCAAATCAAACTTTGTATCATGTTGGCCACTATAAGATTCCGAGTATTCTGGGCCGCGGTGCCAAAGCAGTGCAGTGTTAATCAAAGGAAGGGGGATCAATCGCCTGGTGTAGACCTCCACAAGCATCCAGCTACCGCGACCGTCGACGAGCACCATCTAAGACGTGTTCATGTCGACCCAGTACATACGATTAATGTAGTTGAGGCTGACGGGGATCGGATCACAGTCAAGGGGGTTGATGCTCGCCACCCTACGATCGTTATGCTGCGTGACATGCTGTTTCTAAAGACCAGGCGGCATCAGCAAGCAAGGAGCTGGCTTAAAAAGCTCCGATCTGAGGGCTTTGAGTAAACGGTACAACCCCGATGAGCACGCGGCGAGCGGCATGGTACTGAGATTGTCCACACGCGAAACAATGAGCTTGATTTCCTCTGTGGGGAGCGAATTCCAGCCACTCTATCGGCGGACGCTACTCGGTTCTGCCATTGTTAGTGCTTGGGTTTCAGACAAGGGGGGAGGCGCCTTAGCGGGGATGGAAGATTGGACGAGATTATGTGCGGACAAAGATGGAGAAGCGAATATGTGCTGCGGGAAGTGGACAGGTGATGAAGACTACAGCACGCTGCTTGACTTACGAGACACATACCAGCAGCGTAGGGTCATGTCGATGCCAGACAACTTGCTTGAGTGATCACAGTACTGGTACTCCCTACAGTGCTATGCCCTAACTTGCTTGAGTAGAGTAGTAGAGTAGGACTCTACTCTACTACTAGCACCAGAGGAGTAGTATATTCTAATCTAAAATAGTTACAAACTTCAATGCCCGAGCGTGGAACGACTACGAACCGTTCTCAAAGACCGTGTCTACATGGTGTTTGGACATGGGCGACAACCTCAACGCCAATTGGTGCTGCTCCCGTTGCACTGTATGTGTTTCTGTCCTTCCTGTTCAAAATCGTGGTAGAATTCATGTTTCTACTCTGTATTCTACTACTATGCTAGTCCACATGATTAGTTTCATCTCTGTTATAGCCGTCATGATTTATTTTGTGCTTATTCGGATTAAATCTCGTAGTAACTTGCTCATATATTCAACTGGCACAACGTCCCCTACAGCCACCCCATTTCATGGACGGCCTGGTTGATGCCTCCAAGGAGCCCTTCGTCCACTGCTATGAGTGCCTGATGCCGTTTTGTGGCTCGCCGGCGGACATGGTGCATCACCTCACGGATGCGTGCAACGGTCACAGCTGGCCCTTGGCGGAGAACATCAAGTATGAGACGTGCTACCCGTTCACCATGCCAGAGTCGCTGGAGGATCACCGCCGCCTGCTAGTCTCGGAGGAGGACGGCAGCGTCTTCCTCTTGATCGTGGGCACCGGCGAGGCCCACGCAGGCCGCCGCGTCGTCTCTGTAATGTGCGTCAGGGGCGACGCCGCTGACGCTGACATTGACACGAGGCTGATGTACGAGTGTGTGGTCAGTGTTACTGCCCCTCCTAGTCGCGTGGGCGGCGACACTGGCCTCATCGAACGGACTTGGACTCTGGGGAGCTGGGACTATCCCGCCAATGTGGACTTGGAAAACCCATGGCATCCTTTACCCACCAACACAATGCACGGGGACTCCAAGGAGGTTCACCTAGACATACGCATTATCAAGTTAAATGTTGATCATTAGTCTTCGCTCAATGTAATCTACTGTCTAAGCATGTGGAGACTTCCATGCAGGATCTTGCTCTATTGGAGTATCGCGCATGAATAAAAGTGTATCCGTTTATGGTTTAGTCTAGAATCTTCCATGTATGAATTTTTACTACAGTACTGGTGAAAGACTTACGGTGGACCATTTCTTACATCTCCTCTGGCCGCTTGCAAGTCATCCTGATTTAATCCCTCCATCTAGGTGCATAAGGGCATGGTTAATATTACTTAATAGTATAGCCAACTATTGACTATAAGAAAGTGCCATGTCATCTGTAGCCAACATGTATAACAATCAATACTCAAAAACTAATTCTTAAAGATCATTTCTTGCAAAGCACAATAAGTGTTATTTCTTCACAAGTTTTCGATGCAGGTTGAACAGTTGAACGCTTTTGTTTGCAAAAGATACCTTTTTATCTATTTCACCCGGATGTTTGTGAGCTCTAGAGATGAAATAATATCCGAAGAAACCTATCGATACCCATTACACATGAGATGACCCCCACATCCTTTGTCAAAATAAACAACTCCCCGATCAATGCATTTCACTCTTCGGTGCAACACACGGGCACCTTACTATTAAAGATTAGTACGACCAAAAATTGAACTAACATTATATATAGTATGATAAATGTTGATGCATGTCACCTAAAATTATATCATTCAAAACTATGTTCAAATACGAATCCAACGATATAGTTTTTGTTGACATGCACTAACATTTTGTGAGTTAAATCTTCAGTCAAATTCAATGGGGGACTAATAAACCACGACCGATGTAGTATAAGTGTAGAGGGTGGCGCTGCACGGGAGTCTCACCTCTCACCCCACTCGTGGCGCGGCAGTAAAGCTGTCATATCACAAAACCCAACCACTCCCAGTAATAAGTGGCTTGGTAAAATAAACGTACAAGCAACCATCACATCCCTCCGTCTTTTTTGCATTTCATCTCTCTGCATTTACTTTCTCCAGTTCATCTCGCACACTCGATCCCTAGCTACTACTCCTAGGGCCAGTTCTTTTGGCGGCTTCCCCAGCTTTTCCCACAAGACTAGTCACAGTGGAGAGTAAAAATAAGGCGCCTCACTCATTTATTTGGGCTTCTAAACTACTACTCCGTCCTGGTTTATTCCTCACCATTGTAATTTGTGCTAAATTTTGACCAAAGATTTAACTGGTTTATTCCTCACCATTGTAATCCCTCCGTCTAGGTGTGTAAGTCATCTTACGAAAACCAAATAATCCCAAAACACTTAGGCGCGGTGCATTAACTTCTACCTCGTTTCTTGTTTCTTGACATATCAACCAATAAGAGATAAAGAGTGTGCATGCTTTTAATGACTTGAGATATCAAACACGACATGCAGTGGTTAGTTCATTGCATGCAATACTATTAATTAGCAAATAAACATTAACATTTCTCATTTTCTCCTCCTCCTTGGTCACGGTGCACAGCCTAAGATGACTTACTCACCTAGATGGATGGAGTAGTGCATGTGACATGCACTAACATTTCATTAGTTAAATTTATGATCAAAATTTGACACAGATTACAATGGGGACCAATAAACCAGGATGGAGGTAGTAGTTATGGGATTACTAATCTAGAAGCCTAAAAGAACTGGCCCCTGGTACTTCTACTAGTAGTAGTACTCAAGTTGGATTCCAATTGCACGACACAACTTGTTAGGCAAAAAATTCGATACAGGGTGTAGGAAGCGGTTTGGGAATTTGCATGCCTTTCGCAGAGAAATAACCACAGAGAAGGAAGCTAAAAGTAAACAATCAAACGAGCATTTTTGCATTTTGTTTTGCATAGAATCGTTTCACAAGCTTGACTAGTGTTGTTTTCTACTTTTACAAAAACCGCATCGTAATGTTAAAACATGCATCTGCACGTACATAAGTAATAGTAGTACTCCCTCCGTCTAGGTGTATAAGTCTTCCCTCCTTCTTGGTCACGGTGCACAACCAAAGATGACTTATTGACCTGGATGGAGGGAGTAGCACAGTCTACAAGCATATATTGAGAGAGACGTGTAGTGCGATAGTATATAGTAAAGTTTGTGCTATATGCATGTACTTGCAAATTGCATACGAATACACAAGGTTTCCAAACTTTCCCTTTTACATACTTAATTAAGGATGCTAAAAATTCCTGAACTTTTGGGATTTATCATTTGCGTCCCAAAACTAATGAGATCGCCTTACGAAACAAAAATTATACTCCTCCCAAAAGCCACGGCAGTCGCAGGAGCGCTTGCGGCGTGCCACGAGTGCCCTGGTGCGCGGCCGTTTCCCACCGCGCCGACACAATGCCTCTTCCTCAGCCTCGCAACTTGCGAGGTGCTGATTGGCGGCTTGCCGGCGGGCGAGCGTGATCTCACCGGTGTGGTGATCTGGCGCCAACAGGTACTCCTCCTCGCTAGAAGCGTGCACCCGGTCCATGTACCGCCAAGCGTAGATGAGGCACTTGGGCCCGACTGCACTCAGGGCATCGGCACGGGCGTCCTCCGCCACCCTCACGGCCCTCGCATGAGCCTTCTGCCAAAGAGCCAATTGCCTAACTCTCTCAGACGCGACATAGGCCTCCCAGACAGCTTGTTCCACGGTGCGCTTCTCTTCCTCGGCCTTCTTCTCCGCCTCTATTTTGGCGCGCTCTGCTGGAGGCAAAGCCTCCCACAAGGTGACATCCATTTCTTTCCAAAGCTCCTCAAGGCTGGGGGGGGCTCGGCGGGCGGCGCGTCGTTCTCCTTGTAGCGGGGAGCCGACGCGTCCTCCGGTGCACGTGCTGGCGAGATTGGGAACACCGACGCGTCCACCTCGATGCGTCGCGGCGAGGAGCAGAACACCGACACGTCCTCCTCGACTAGTGGCGGTGAGGAACGGAACGGAACGGCGATGCGTCGCGTCGCGGCGAGGAGCAGAATGCCGACGCGTCCTCCTCGACTAGTGGCGGCGAGGAACGGAATGGCGACACGTCGCGTAGCGGCGAGGAGCGGAACACCGACGCATCCTCCTCGACTAGTGGCGGCGAGGAACGGAACGGCGACGCTTGACCGTCCGCGCGGTGCAGCGAGGGGCTCCTAGGGCTTGGGAGGGGCGATGCCATGGTGGTCGACGTGAGAGGGAGGGGGAGGAGATAGCGATGAATGTGAACATGAGGGGGAGGAGATAGCGATGTCGTGGGAGGCGCAGTATTTATAGCGAGCAATGGCACACCTACGTAAGATATGGACTGAGCTGCACTGACTTAACTACAGGTCCAGTTGCGTCACTGACATGTGGGCCAGACCCCTGTTGGGCCCATATGTCAGTGACCCAATGCACCTACAGTTAAGTAACAGCTACGTGGGCATATTTGTTGGAGTAAATTATGGGGGAGCGAAGGGGTGGAAATATTGCTGTTCACAACGGATTGGACGAGCGTGGGGGGAGGAGAGCCATGCATGCAGATTTTTTCACACGGGGTGGAGTGGTGGGACCGCCAGATGGAGAAGGAGAGTTTGGCAGGCATATTGTTTCCACACATGGAGAGGAAAATATTTGGAGACGAACGGGCTTCCTGCAGGTATGGGGAACGGTGCATAATAAGTCATCTTGCATGCCGGGCTAGGTATAGTCTCAAGTCATTAAAAATATACACGCCCCACACATGTTCATATTTCAAGGTGCACTAAATTATTGCATGCGATGATTAAGGCTGGCCATAATGGTGGTATCTTAGCTGGTATCATGCACACGGGAATAGCAAACATGCTGATGTGGCAAAGAATTAAAGAAGAGAGGGGGGGGCTAGAGTAACTAGTGTTCATGCATGCATTGGTAAACACATTTTTTGTGAAGAACGACATCACTAGTTGAGTACTTTTGCAGACTTCAAAAACTATTCCACCGCCTCTACTATCTTGCTAAGAGTAGGTGAAATTTTTGAATCGAGCCCTTTAAACTAGAAGGGAGGTAGTGGTACTCTAATAGCTAACCTTGTTGTGATGACAAGATAGGACATGGCACGCACCTGGACGGAGGAACTAGTCTGCATTGTGCATTTAAGTTTTGTCTGAAGTCAATGTACCTCTACTTTCACCAGACTTATAGAAAAATGTGTCAACATTCACAATGTCCAATCAATATTTTTACACTCATTATAAAACGTAGTTCTTATACTCATTATAATCAGTATTGTAGATATTGATATTTTTAGTATAAATTTGGTCGTGGGATTTCATTGATGCCTGTCAAAGCGTGGAGGAAGCGGAGCTTAGGGCTTGCATTGCCGGTCTCTACATAGGTATTTCTCTTCATAATCCTGTAATTTTAGAGAGTGATTGCCCTTTTGTGGTAGCGTCTCTTGCATCGGGGGACTATGATAGGTCTGCTATGCATGACCTGAAGATGAAAGCGTTGAGCATCTCGAAGTTGATCAACAATCTTCAATTGTCAAAGATTAGCCATTCGGCCAATAGGGTGGCACACTTAGTCGCTAAGTATAGCTTTGACAATAGATTAGATGGTATTCTTGTAAATAACGCACCGCCCTGTGTGGTGAATATTGTGTCGAATGAGTGTACTGGTGTGGCTGGTTAATTAATATAAGGTGGTGTTCAAAAAAAGTATAAATTTGGTCAAACACTTTGCAAATGGTTGACGGGAGTAAAAAGGACCAGAGGGAGTATCATGCATGCGGAGTAGGCAAAAAAAAATTGCTTGTCTAAAAAAAGGCAAAAAAATTGCTCATTTATAGTTGGTCGAAGTCTCAAAGGGCGCGATCGCGCGAGGGAGGCGAAGGTCATGGGAGGCGCGACGTTTGACGGAATTAAGTGAAGTTACATCCACGCACCGGCATGGCGTGAGAATAGGCAGAAGCTATACCATCAGGCCTACGATATGGGTCTAGTAGACATGACATCTAGTGGGTCCCGCATAGTTCTCGAGAACTCTTTGGGGGCTTGCAGCCGTTTATCCACCGGGCAAGCCAGCAACCCCACGCCGTTCGCATGCCCTACTTGTCCCCTTCTTCTACCTTACAACAGTTTGCTCCCAGTCGTCCCGTCCTTTCACATTAGTTCGCTCCCATTTTTTTTGCAGGGTACAACAGTTCAACTTCTCCTAACCCTCCTCCAAAATCCATGGCCTCCCAAATCCCCATGGTCGCTGCTAAGTACCAGGTTAGAGCCATCACTGGCGATCAGTTCTTCGTCATCTACACACGTGGATCCGAGACGGTGAAAGCATGGCTTGCTCGCTTCCTACGCATGTTCAACAGTTCAACGGATAAGTGGGTCGCTGGGCTAGATGTCGAGTACACCACAGTCCTGGGACGAGAGAAGGATCTAAAGGACGAAGAGAGGAAGAAACCCGCCGTGATCCAGGTTTGCGTACATAATGTTTGCTTGGTCTACCACATATGCCATGCCGACGTTGAGTGCCAGGATTTTAAGAACTTCCTCAAGGACAAAAGAGTGAAATTCGTTACTGTAGGCTTTAAGAACGACAGGGATGTCCTGCGTCGGATAGGTCTTGTTGTAGGCCAGCCCTTCGATCTCCAGATGGCAAGCCTGGTGTCCTCCTCTCAACCTTCAATGCTGACCCTGGCAGCAGCCATGATTGATCCTTCGTACGCTAAACTGAAGAAACCTCATCACGAGTTTCATCATGCATGGGAGTCGAAGACATTAGATGAAGAACACATCCTGTACGCAGCAATGGATGCCTACCTTTGTTTAAATATCTACAAGGGTTGGATGAAGAAGCAGAGCCCAGTGTCTGGTTCAAGCAAAGAAGCGCCGGCGAAGAGGAAGAGGAAGAGGGACGAGGACGAAGTCGAGGACGTGGACTCGGACTCCGAGTAGGTGGCAGTGTCGTTGCTTATGCTGGTTCTACTGAAGTGTCAACCGGACTAGTTGCTTAGTTTGTTTTCAAGGGTGTGTTGTGCTGAGGCCCCAGCAGAACTATGTTTATGTTCTTTCTCGTTATTTGAACTCTTTAGTACGTACATTAGTACTAGTACTATGTCTTACTATTGTTCTTCTTGCAGTTGGTACTACTGCTCGTATCTTCATGTTCCTACTGTACTTAATACGTTCGTACTAGTAGTATAATTTGGGTCAGTCGATTTGTGAAAGAAGTTCGACGGAGCGAAGGAAGAAGACGACAGAAGAGGTGGAAGAATCCCTTCTAGCCATCCATGTTGCATCAAACGGCTCACATGAGTCGACTCACCCAAATTGCTCCTTCAAATTGCAGGATCCACATGGCATTCAAGGTCTCGAAGGTAGATTCCGCGTCCGCACCCGGTTTGTGGGCTCGACGCGCGCGCGACTGGCTTCCGCCACGACAGCCACCATGCGCGCCTCCTCCGCGCGGGCAGAGACGACAATGACACGCTAGTTCCTCCTCGCCGGCGTGCTGGAGCACGCGCTCATCCTCCTCTTCGTGCGCTGCGTGCATAGACGCGGCTCCACCAGCTTCCCGCGTCCTTGGCAGCACGGCGGCATCGCGAGGAGGGACTGCAGACGACGTGAGCGAGCGAGCCTTCGGCTTCATGGCACAGGGATGGCGGCAACACGGCTGTGATGGGTGAGAAATTGTTGGCCGAAGCAGGTGGGCACCGGCATGCGCAACGGCGGTGGCGGCATATTGATGAGTGCGCGTGTGGGAGCTTACTTTAGTTTTATATATAAGGTTGGTCAAACTTAAAAGAAAACCATACTAGTACACATAAACATTAGACTTAGGCAGCGCTTTTATTAGTTAGTACCACAGCCACGATACAGAATCCTGTGCAAGCGCATGGACCGCGGCTGTGCGGTCGATCGAACGGTGCGTCACCGTGTCGTGCTCGAAGGACATCCACCGAACCTTTTTGTGTGTGTGAAAACAATCCTCGAATATTACTCAACTTTTTTCCTGTGAAAGTTCTTGACGCTGCAATATTTCCATATATTTGAATTTAGCTCCAGTTCGTGTTTATTTGGATTTGGACGTTTTAGGTGCGCCCTAGTTTTTTTAATACTGATTTTGTGTGTGTGACTGAGAGAGAACGTGTGTATGTGTCCATATGTGTGTTGTGACAGAAGGGCAATGTGGAGACAGTGTGCGTGTGATACAGACATAGAGAGGTGTGAATGTGCAAATAATCATGCATGAGTGAGACATAGACAGATGCTGATACGTTGTGTATACATGAGAGAACGGTCTTCTAGTTTACTTGTGTGTGTGTGTGTGAGAGAGAGAGAGGGAGAGAGAGAGACAGAGAGAGGAGCATCCGTAACACAACAACCATCTCTCTCGATACATCCGTGCCTCACACGGTCGCATGCAACACATGCATCAACACACACATTTTGACACCCTCACCCGGCCCCTGCCCACCTCAAGGCCCGCACAATCTCTTCGTGAATACCCATTTCTCTCCTTAGGTTTGTTTTCTCTCAATATCTGACACACACACACACAGAGAGACACGCAGCACAACACACACTCCCCCGAGCACACAATTCATCCCCATCCAAGGTTATACGGCGACCACTCTTGCTTGTGCTTCTTTGCACCCCAACATGCACAACACCTCAATCTTCAAAGAGGCATCGAGCAGATCGAAGACGGTGACCACACTGCACTAGAGAATGCGGGGTCATTTGGAAGTAGGGTTATGTGACGACGGTTGGCTGACTCCTGCCCCACCCTCTCTCTCTCTCTTGCACAAAATTACCAATCCCTCACTCCCCCGCACAAAATTGTCAATCCCTTAACCCACGAGATCCTTCCCCTCTCGTCCATGTTTTTCCAGCTCTCTCATCAAACATGTTGTCTCTTCTCCTTCCACGTATACAAAATCCAGATGCACACGCATCTCATGTATATTACATGTATCCATCTTTCTCACAGACCTAACTTCTTCCTCTCTCTCTCTCTCTCTCTCTCTCTCTCTCTCTCTCTGTATCGTTAGGTTTGTCTCCTACTCTCTCATCCACATACAACCTTTCCCGCCCTATCTGCTCCATCTTCAAAAGCTCTCTCTGCACGTTTCATTCACACATTGGTATATGTCAAAATGTTGCTTCTATAATGGCTGATGTAGAGTTATGGTTGTTTTTGTTGCATCCTACAAAGTAATAACTATGAAATGCATTTAGATTCTCATTTGACTGGCATTATGTGAGTTTGAGCATGTTGTGAAGTACTATAGACCTTGTATACATCTTGGGATTTGACAATGATTGTAACTATTGAATTGTATAGACCATTACATTCGAAGTCAATAGCCTAATATATTTATTTCACAATTTCAACAAATGATTAGTTCACTACAAACTAAGAAAACAAATGTGTACTCCCTCTGTTTTTATTTAAGTCCGCGTATTAGCATTGGTCAAAGTCAAGTTTTGTAAACTCTCAGAAAGCTTATAACAAAAAAATATTAACATATACAATAACAAATAAATACCATTAGATTCATTATTGAATGTACTTTCACATCATACATATTTTTTATGGTAAATGTTTATATTTTTCTATAAACTTGGTCAAACTTTAGGAAGTTTGACTTCGGTCAAACCTAATATGCAGAGTTTACTACTACTACTCGCTAGTTGCTTAGCCGAATCACTCAACACACCACACGGGGAGTCCAGTGTCACAAAATTTTGAGGTCGGCGGGAAAATCTCCCGCGACCCTGATTCAAGTAGTGGGAAGTTACCATCATAGCCTTCGGAACATGCCTATGGATGACGCTTGGTAGGGGGTTGTTTTCGTAACTTCAGGTTCACCCTACCCAGGCAACCCCACCCCGGCACCCAGAGTAGTACACCGGAATACTCCCCATTTTCTATCCCCACCACAAAATAGACTTCTCCACGGCACCGCAGCCTTCGTGCTCCTCCCCTTTACATCAGCGCACTCGTCCATCGCAGTGCATCTGCCTCATCGACGACCTCGTATGCCGCACTGGAGCCGGTCCACCGTCGTCGTCGTACACGGAGCCTCTTCCCCGGCATCGTCTTCCATGATCTTGGATCTGCTTCCCGGAAGCCGACGCCAAGTGCAGAAGTACCACCATCGTGGACAATGAACTGACTCCCGTTGCCGACCATGACTCACAGAGGCCGCAGCGACCATCGTTCTCCTCCTCAATTGGTAATGTGTGTATTGAATCACTTAGCGTACATGTGCAGTTCCAATTTTGTTCATACCTACCCTTCAAATTTCCTGGGTGCTATTGTTCCCGTAAAAGTAATTGGTTATAGCCTCCATTGTCCAACAGAATATCAGCTTGTAATTGTGCGTCGCTCCTGTATCGCGCTGTACTTGGGTAGGATTTTCATCTGCAACCAGTAGTGTGGCAAATGATGGAAAGGTTTTTAGAACTAGCAAGATGCCCATGCGTTGCACGCATCAAGATGCATTTGTATGAGTAGTTTATCTTGTGGGAGAAAAGGATGAATGAGGGAAGGCCTTATTTGCAAATCTGGAGAGGGCTATGCGTATCTTTTTGCAAAATTCCCATTTGTTTCCTTCCTATCTGTCAGATATAAATCGGATGGCCTATATTGCAAGAAAAAAAGGTATAGAGAAAAAAAGTAGACAGTAAAGGAAGTAGAGATAAATATTAAATATAAAATATAAAATAAATATAACAGTAGAGAAGAGAGTAGAGATACCAGAGACGT
>NC_057812.1:494007391-494202905 GCF_018294505.1 Triticum aestivum | reverse complement strand
ATATACATATCCGTATTGCCTAGCTTGCCTTCCACGCCAAGTAGAGTCCCATCCAGACACGAGACGAAGTCTTCAATCTTGTATCTTCATAGTCCAACAGTCCGGCCAAAGGATATAGTCCGGCTGTCCGGATACCCCCTAATCCAGGACTCCCTCAGTAGCCCCTGAACCAGGCTTCAATGACGATGAGTCCGACACGCAGTTGTCTTCGGCATTGCAAGGCGGGTTCCCCCTCCGAATACACCACGGAAGAATTTGAATACAAGGATAGTGTCCGACCCTGCAAAATAAGTCCCACATACCACCGTAGAGAGAATAATATTTCAACAAATCTAATCTGCTGACTTGTTTTGGCAACAAGACATTATGCCATGGCCTGGTGATTATTCGAACCATTTCCTTTAACTAGCCCCACACATAACGCGAGGCATTTTTTTGACACGTCTTGTCAAAGAAGAGATTGTGTCCCCCTTATTACGGGATTCTCAACAATACGGGCGTGGGTAACCCAACCTCGCCTAGGACTCCTAGATTTTAGGCAAGTCCCAAACGGCCACGAGGAGGACGCTTGATATTCACCCTCTTTATAAAGGGTCAATGTTTTTTACTTTTTTCCTCCCGTGCTCAATCGAATCCTTCCCCCGCCTCGAGTTCTAACACCCAAAGCCTAGGTCAGGTGCTCCGAACCTTCAATCATGTCCAGATCCAGCCTCCAGGGCCGGTGGATGCCCTCCTCCGTCACGGAAGAGGATATCAAGAAGTTGAGGGAGGCAAGATACTTGACCGCCGAAGTCTCGCATCAGCTGCCCGCCCGAGGGAAGGTTGTCCCTACGCCCGAACCCAACGAAGACGTCGTGTTCATCTCCCACTTCCTCCGAGGACTAGGCCTCACTCTGGATCCCTTCGTAAGGGGTTTGATGTTCTATTACGGGCTTGATTTCAATGATCTAGCCCCGGATTCCTTTCTCCACATCTCGACATTTATTGTCATATGTGAGGCCTTCCTCCGCATTATCCCTCACTTTGGCCTGTGGCTCAAGACCTTTGATGTGAAGCCGAAGACGGTCGAGGGGCAGTATGTAGCATGCGGAGGTGCATTAATAAGCAAGATTGCCGGAGCTCCGTGGCCAAAAGGTTCCTTTTCGTAGGTGTCCGGATTATGGCAAAGGGAGTGGTTCTACATCACCGCTCCCAGAAGTGCCAAGTGGGTAGCTCCCCCGCCTTTCGCTCGGGCCCTCCACCACAACTGATGTCATGGATCAGCAGGGGGTTGAGCTGGGGTCCAGCCAAGGATGTGCCCATACTGCAGAGCCGCATCCGGGATCTCTTCGAGGGAGATTTTAGTTTGGTTATGGTAGTGCAAGTCATGCTGGTTCGTCAAGTCCAGCCTTGCAAACACCGGCCCCTCCGTTTATGAGAATTCAACCTAGAAGGACCGCACGCTATTTAGAATTTCCTCGGCCTGATGCATGAGGAGATGTACAAGTCTTTCTTCGGACCCCAAATAGAGTGTCCGGACACCTCCGAGGACGTGGGCCTGAGCAGCAACCGCATCGCGGCCCAAGTAAGTAACCCTCTAGCCGAACACACTGTCTTTCTTTTATCATGACATCATTCTGAAGGATCGCTCTTTGACCAGGACTGGATAGCAAAGGCGAAGATGATCCGGTGTTCGGCTCCCCTTCCCGAAGGCTTGGACAATCCGGTCCTGGAAAAGATTCTCGAGCCTACACCTTGCCTAGTGCCCGCAAAGGAAGATGAAGTGGGGAATAAAGAGGGCCAAAGCGGGCCTCCACCGCTATCTGTTCCAACCAAGGGAACGAGCGCCTCCGTGAGGGAGGATAGTCAAGAGAAGGAGTCTGACATTCCTTCGCCCCGGGGGAGGAAGAGGACTACCTCTGATGATCCGGAAACCAAGGTTTCCAAACGGGAGAAGAAAACTCCACCAGAGGGTCCCGTCTCGGAGGGTGCTTTTGCCGCACAAAGTTTGTGTGGGGTTCAGCCCTCTAATGAGTCGTAAGTGATTAAAATTTACTTAATAGTAGAGATATTCTACTTTACTTCCAAGGAAAATAACCGAAGTGTTTATCTTGCAGTTCGGATCTTAGCCCTTCTCAACAGAGCTCGTCTTCAGGGGACCTCCTTCCAGAGATGATGGAGAGCGAAACGCCTCCCACGGACTCCCCCGCTCAAGAAGCGGGCGACCTTGAAGTGTCGTCACGGAGGGCCTCTCCGGACCCGGTGAGGCCAGAAGATAATCCCATAATCACCCGAAGCCCCCCAGCGTCCGACTCTTGAAGATGGCAGACAAAAGAGTCCGACGCCGTCTGGTATGCGGTCGGACGTACTGAGGGATCTGCTGAAGCGAGCGACCATCTCGGAAGAACACCGTGCGTTGATGGGCACGGTGATGGAAAGGATTTCGTCCGCCGAAAGCGGGTTGCATGACGCCTTTCTGAGTCTACTAACGGCTTTGAGGTACGTAAAATGATATACTTTTGTGATAATACCACATGTTTTTAGGTGTGCCCTGTGTAGATAGTAGCCCCTGAGACTCTGGTTGTCACTGAGAACGGCGGCAAACAGAGGATCATAGTCCCAGGTAACAATCATACCGCCTTTATGTGCAGGTAGTGGAAGCTCCGGTGGCTAGCCGGACTCATGAGTTTTCCGAATTAAAGTGGCAACTGGATGCGGCGGATGCCGACATCGAGCTTGTTAACAAGCGGCTTGACGAGGCACAGGGTAAGTGATATTTTTTGGTGAATGTCACGTAGTAAGAGTAGCGTGATGCCAGTATCTTTAATATTTTGTGACTGCAGATGGAGCTGCCACCATGGAGACCCTTCGGGCGGAACTTGCCCGAGCCAAAGAACAAGCAAGGAGTAGTAATGCGGCTGCTTTGAAGGCGGCCGAAGAGTTAAGAGCCGAGAAGGCCGCACATTGCGAGAGCAAAGAGAAAATGGCTAAGATGGCTGTAAAGTTAGAAGACACTGCCGACCGTTACCAGTTCCTTGAAGAAGAAAACCGAGCGAAGGCGACAGACCTTGAAAAGGCCACGATGGCGACCAAAGACACCCGTTCTGCCATGAGAGCGAATAAGGAGGAGCTGGGTGAAGCCTGTGACATTGTGGCTGGGAAGCCCTTTTTGCTGCGGAGGAAGTTCGAAGATCCGTGGTATGCCCCTCTGGATCGGCTGTGGACTTCGGCAGACGCATATCTGGACTTGGCGGCGAGCGCTATCGATGCGGCCGGATACTTCCGAGATCAAACAGATCGGGAAGTGAACAAGCTGTTCTGGTCACAGTTTAACATTCCAGAGCGTCCGCTTCCATTGACCGATCAGTTAGCCAAATGGGCCGAACTCAATAGGTTGTCCGGACTCGCCATGAGGGCTGTCGTGGATCAGCTGTGGCAGGAAAGGCCAAAGCCGAACAATTATTTTAGCCTGGTGCAACAGTTCCTTGGTGCGGTGTCGCGCATCAATGCGATGAAGAGGTCGGCGTGCATAGAAGGCTCGCGGATGGCCCTTGCCCGTGTCAAAGCATACTGGGCGGAGATGGATGCTACCACTGTCACAGCGCAGGGTTCGGCCATAGGCCGCATGGCTGCCGAGCACTATTTTGAAGAAGTTCTTGAGGGTGCTCGTTTGATAGAGGCCCAGTGCTCGAAGAATATTATGTTTGAGTGACATGTATTCCCATCGTAAAAACAATGTTTTATTAATTTTATCAAGGCTATATTTATACTTTTGCCGGAAAGTATTGTGATGCCTCCTGTGCGGCCGTTTTATGTATACATGTATATAACCTGAAAGATTGCAGTCGTCGGCTTCAGCCCCCACGCATATAATGCGGGGGGTGTTTGCAGAAGACGCATATTCACACTTAATCCAACATTTTAGTCCTAATAAGGAGGTGATAGCGCAGCGAACTAGGCAACCGGACTATAATGCTTTAACACTTTCACTTAGCCATAAGAGTTTGACAGTGGGGCTACTATATAGCCCCTGGTGGCTCCGCACTCACCCGAGTTCGGGGTGCGTACATGCCCGGCCGGAAAACAACCCTTCATTAAGGCGGAGAAATTCTAGGATTCCGATAGGTCATCGAGTGGTTGACCAGTCTCGCGCTATATCATGACAGTCAGTTTTCGGCTTTCTCTACTGAGGTGCTCGTCCGGATGAACCAGGGCACAATCGCAGTAGTTCTCCTGGTTCTGCCTTAGACGATAGTGCGGAATATAAGGTAGCAAAACACAGGAGCTGGGAAAACCCAACATTTGACCCAAGACATGATTCGGAGCTGATGCATATAAGGCCAAACACGCGACGCCGAACACTCCCTAAGGTATTCGGTCTTTATGGTGTAAACCGGGCCTAATCAGTGCCCTTTGTAAGAAGCCCCTAGTGTCCAGGTACGTGCATTGTTCTGACGTGGCCACATGCCAAGACGTCAGCATCCTTCTCAATTGTACTGATAATCTGAGGGATATGTATCAACAAGAGACAGTAAAAAAGGTTGACGCAGGGTCTTAATCTAAAAAGAATCCTTGGAACGGGTCCCTACTGCATGTCTGCGCCTATGTCTCCGTTGTGCCGTATCCTGGACGGGTGTAGCACGATTGTCATCTGTAAAAGAGAGGAACTTAGGTGAGAAGTTGTCATGCAAAAAGGTGGGTTTAAAGAAACCATTTACAGTTCAAGATGAGTAAAAATTGCCACTTGTCTGCGCGTGTTGATCCCCTTGTATTTGTGATAGGGGTGTGGCCATCAAACCGTTATGAATTACATATAGCTGCGCCGGACTTGTCTAACCGTGTCCATGGTCTTGATGACCTATCGAATGCTTTAGTTGGTGAGGCCGTTTTAGTGTGCGGCTGCCAAGGCAGCCGCACTCTCTTCAGCGTGCAGGGATCGCTCAGTATTTCCATTTACTACAATGATGCCACGTGGACCGGGTATCTTTAGTGTGAGGGAAGCGTAATGCAGTATTGCATTAAAGCGAGCGAAAGCTTCGCATCCAAGTAGTGCTTGATAGCCACTTTGGAACGGAGCAATGTGGAAGTTTAAATTTTCTCTACGGAAGTTATCGGGGAAGCCGAATATAACCTCTAGTAGAAGGGAGCCCGTGCAATTAGCCCCTGGGCCTGGCGTTACTCCTCTAAAGGTAGTATTGTTGTGCCAAATTTTTGTTGGGTCTATCCCCATTTTGCGGATTGTGTCCTGATATATCAGGTTTAAGCTGATGCCGCCGTCCATCAGGACTCGTGTGAAGTGGTATCCATCAATTATTGGATCTAATACCAAGGCAGCCCACCCTGCATTCCGGATACTTGCTGAGTAATCCTGATGGTTGAAAGTGATCGGTTGAGATGGCCAGTGGCAGAACTCCGCGGTGATAGGCCCTTGGGCATGTTTGTCTGGGAGTGCCACTTTGCTTCTCCCCTTTATCACGTGTAACACGTTTACTGTTTTGACTTCTGGTGGAAATTTCTTCTGTTCCCTAGTGTTTTGCTTGCGAGGCTCATCCTCGTCTTCGCTTGGTGTATCCTGCCCCTTATGTTCGGCGTTGAGCTTACCGGACTGCTTGAAGACCCAACATTCTCTGTGGGTATGATTTGCAGGTTTATCGGGGGTGCTATGGATCTGACATATTTGGTCCAGAATTTTGTTTAAACTGGACAGTTCATCTCTGGCGCCTTTAGAGGGCGGCTTTTGCTGACCTGGCCGAGAGCTTCTGAACCCGGCGTTTACCGCCGTGCTCTTCGGGCTGTCTTCTTTATTCCGACGCTTATTATTTTTGCTGTGTCGTGATTTCCCGTTTCCATCTCTAACTTCGGATGTACTTGGGTTGCTGGTGCTGCATCGGGCTAGCCAGCTGTCCTCGCCCGCGCAAAAGCGGGTCATGAGGCTTGTTAATGCTGCCATTGTTCTTGGCTTTTCTTGGCCGACGTGCCTGGCAAGCCATTCGTCTCAGACGTTGTGCTTAAAGGCTGCCAAGGCTTCGGCGTCCAGACAGTTGACTATTTGGTTCTTTTTAGTAAGAAACCTGTTCCAAAGCTTTCGGGCTGACTCTCAGGCTGTTGAGTTATATGACTTAAATCGTCTACATCCGGTGGTTGGACATATTTCCCTTGAAAATTTGCCCGAAAGGCGTCTTCGAGCTCTTCCCAGCTTCCAATGGAGCTTTCGGGGAGGCTTTTAAGCCAGTGCCGAGCTGGCCCTTTGAGCTTAAGGGGTAAGTACTTGATGGCGTGGAGATCATCTCCTCGAGCCATATGGATATGGAGGATATAGTCCTCAATCCAGACCCCAGGGTCTGTTGTTCCGTCGTATGCCTCTATGTTTACGGGTTTGAATCCCTCTGGAAATTCATGGTCCAGCACCTCATCGGTGAAACATAGGGGGTGTGCGGCACCCCTGTATCTGGGTGTACCGTGGTGTTCGGATGTTTGTTGTGTTGCATCATATGCTGGAGCGCGCTTGCGTGGTCCATAAATGGATCTGGTTGCGCCGTCCTTTTGATGCGAGCCGTCGCGTGGATCGCATATTGGCTTTATGTGCGGTGTTGTTCGCCGCTTTATGTTGGCCGTGAGGTCGTCTATCCGGCCGGATGGCCGTTTTAATTTTTGGTTGCAGGGGATCTAAGGCATCCTCATCGAATTTAGGTAGCAACTTCCGCTTCGGGTAGCTCTTGGTGTGGCGATTACTGCCGTACTTCGCTGTTGTGTTGAGTATTTCACTCCATTTGATTTTGAGTGTATCTTGTGTAGCCTTGAGCCTTTGCTTCTGTTTTTTCAGACTCCTCGCCATGGCAACAAGCCTTTGGTGGGCATTATGTTGCTCCTGGCGCCTGTCCGGTGTGATGTCGTCTGGACTGTTACCTTCGACGGGGTTGGGTTGTTCGGCTTGATTTTCCGTGTTACCGTGGTCGAGCAATGGTTCACCCTGCTCTAACGCTAGGTCTATGTGATCATTATTTCTACGGGGGCAGGATTTGGGGCGGCGTTTACGCTGCCGCTTTGACTGCTGCTCGAGGGAACCCCCGGTCGCTGCGTCCTTCCGTTCCTCGTCATTATTTTCTTTGGGTGTGTCCACCATGTATACGTCATGTGATGAAGTGGGCGTCCAGTGCCCTGTGGGCTGTGATTCCTCTTCGACTCCCGCATCGTCGTCCATACCGTCGATGTCTTTGGAGTCGGAGTTGAGCATGTCAGTTAAGTCATCAATAGTGGCTACTAAGTGGGTGGTGGGTGGGCGGCGAATTTCTTCGTCATCCACATCCCAATCCTGCCGGACGTAGTTCGGCCAGGATCCTCCTGACAAGGAAAGAGACCTTAATGAGTTCAGTATGTCGCCGAAGGGAGAGTGCTGAAAAATATCCGCGGAGGTGAACTCCATGATCGGAGCCCAATCGGATTCGATAGGAACGGGCGCAGGCGGTTCGGAGTCCGTGGCCGGAGAATGATCCGGCAGTTTGCCAACACGGCTCTCGTGAAGGGTAAGGTCGATATTCGGCTCGATCGCGCAGAGGGTACGACCTCCGTGACAGGGTCTACCCACCCGCCCTCGGATGGAGAAACTGGCTCCGAATTGAGGGTCGGAGCAACTGCCAGTGCGATCTCCTGAATACGGTCCGATGGTAGGGCTAAATCGTACTCATCGTGGCCACGTGGCGCACAAGGCAGGGGCTCGAATCCGTCGAAGATCAAGTCTCCGCGGATATCGGCCGTGTAGTTTAAGCTTCCAAACCTGACCTGGTGGCCAGGGGCGTAACTTTCAATCTGCTCCAGATGGCCAAGCGAGTTGGCCCGCAGTGCGAAGCCGCCGAACACAAAGAACTGTCCGAGGAGAAAAGTCTCACCCTGGACTGCATCGCTATCGACGATCGTAGGATCCATCAAGCCTAACGGCGACGACACAGTTCAACTCTCAATGAAAGCACCAATGTCGGTGTCAAAACTGGCGGATCTCGGGTAGGGGGTCCCGAACTGTGCGTCTAAGGCGGATGGTAACAGGAGGCAGGGGACACGATGTTTTACCCAGGTTCGGGCCCTCTTGATGGAGGTAAAACCCTACGTCCTGCTTGATTTATTCTTGATGATATGAGTATTACCAGAGTTGATCTACCACGAGATCGGAGAGGCTAAACCCTAGAAGCTAGCCTATGGTATGATTGTATGTTGTCCTATGGACTAAAACCCCCGGTTTATATAGACACCGAAAAGGGCTAGGGTTACACAAGGTCGGTTACAAAGGAGGAGATATACATATCCGTATTGCCTAGCTTGCCTTCCACGCCAAGTAGAGTCCCATCCGGACACGAGACGAAGTCTTCAATCTTATATCTTCATAGTCCAACAGTCCGGCCAAAGGATATAGTCCGGCTGTCCGGATACCCCCTAATCCAGGACTCCCTCAGGGCCACCCAGGACTAGCCCAGTTGGGAGTGGGTCGGAGTGGCCGGGAGAGTGTCATGGCAGTAGATCGGTTTTGTCAGAACGCCGTTGGTCCACCCGAATGGGAGTGCGAGGCCATGGGTTCCGTAGTGTGGGTATAGTGTACTAACCTCTGCAGAGTGTATATTAAATCTATTGATAGCCGCGCCCACGGATAAGGGCCCAGTTCATAGTTGGTCACACTATGAGTCAACAACGACAACAACAACAACAACAACAACAACAATAATAATAATAATAATAATAATAATCAGGAGATAAGTTGGTTGTGATCGCCGATAAGGGCCCAGTTCGTAGTTGGTCACACTATGAGTCAACAACAACAACAACAACAACAACAACAACAACAACAACAACAACAACAACAACAACAACAACAATAATAATAATAATAATAATAATAATAATAATAATAATAATGAGGAGATAAGTTGGTTGTGATCGCCGGAAGGATCACTGTTTGAGATAAGTTGGTTGTGATCGCCAGAAGGATCACTGTTTGAGGCCAGGTATTGGTCATGGTTGTGATCGCCGGAAGGATCACGGTTTGAGACCAAGTGTTGGTCATGGTTGTGATCGCCGGAATGATCACCGTGGTATCGAGGATACCGAGTTCTTGGATATTCGTGATGTTGTGCGATAATCGTGGGTAAAGATCAAGCTCCTTGTGGTCATTTGATGATATGGGCTATGCACAATGATTGAATGTGCCATAAGTCAAAATTAAAACCTTGCGACACCCAGAGGTCAGTCCAAATGCATAGTGAATTCAGTAAGGACAGTCGGACAGTTCGTGTCACATAAATAATCAGCTGCCGGACTAACAAAAAAAATATATGTCATCCCATTCACCAAAAAAATTAGTCCCGTCCTTCTCCACAATTTATTGACGAAGTGTACAAAGATAAGGTTCCCAGTCTGCATTGGTAGGGAATGAATGGATTCCATGCAAGATATTCAGCCTTCTCGATAAAATACTGCAAAAGCTTCTGGCATAAGGTACCGAGTCTTTCCTAGCAGAGTCTTTAAGGGGGAAGCTTATGAGGTACGATTCCCCGTTTTTCCTCAAGAAGATATCCACCGAACGCTTCGAGCATAAGCCATCCAGTCATCCTCAGCACAATATCCCGGTGGTTCCCAAACGCAAGCTGCCCAGTATTCTTATGTATGGCACTAATACAAGACATTAAATTATGAATTGTCAGCATATGACAGTGTTTTCCAAATGGCAGATCTGCAACAATTTGGTCTGAAACAAAAATCAGTCAGAACAAAGGTATGCCTCGAGAATCAGATATTAGTTCATTCAGTATGCTGCCAAGTCCATGCAAGTCTCCTGCACAAGGAAGAATTCACGGTACACATCCAACAACCTCACCGGTTATTTAAGAAACAAAAACCAGTGGGTGAGGCCATAATCAACAAGTCTTGAAGGAAAGACAACATTGAGACAATAATCTTGGCAGTGATTATCAAGATCAGTCCTGCACATCCAACAATATGATGTTATTAACCCTGTCACTGTCCGGCATAATCGACAACAGTATTGAGATTTGTATAACCACACGTGAGCCGGATAAATATACCAAGGCTCAAAACAGGAACCAGACCAAGGTATGATTGCCAGATATTGTCCGTAATAGTATTAAGGGCCGCGAAAATAATCAAGGATATATATAAGGCCCCGCTCTTTCAGTTTAGGATCCAGATGAAGAAAGTAATAATGAAAGAGCAAGACCAACAATACAGGTATGCCGATTATTATGTGAAAAATGTGGATGCCCAGAACCGTCTTATTCCACGGCAAACCCAAGATGGTATACTCCACTGTGGTAAGGACCTCATAGCGAGGCAACCGGCTCAATCCACAGTATGCTTAGAACTGTCAACATTGAATACCCAAGTCTGTCCGGTCAGACTCATGGACAGCTCAATATATTGACCTCAACACCCGCGATGGAGCATCGCACAGACTGTTATTCCCAGGGAGATACTGGCAAAAATGAAGAATCAGTGTGAAAACATATACTTTGAGGATTGTTATATCTCGCATAGGGGAAGCAATTAAAAGAATAGCCTGTGTGGATGGGATTATTTGCCAAGATCACTGCCAGTCAAGTCTGCAAATCTTATCATCAGGAGATGGTGCATTTTTTTATCGGTCACGACAAGCGGCAGTCAAACCCTTGGTACCACTTGGATACTCAAGACTGTGAAGCTAGTCAAGATAAGTCAGAAACTCCTGCAAAATGTCAGAATCCGTTAGCAAAACAGGTATGATCCACATAACTAATTTGGAACCAGAAGGCATGTCTATATTCGAGGAATCCGATGCTTGGATAGAAGAGATTCTTTGTTCCACGGGAAGATATGTTCCCCAACTCCGTGGAATATTCTCGGTACTCGATACTAGAATAACATTTCCAGCAAGGATCAATATCAGGAAGAACAAGTACGTCCGTAAAAATAATATTTCAGATGCTAGCTTAGCCAACATATATGAAAAGAAAATTTGAGTCAGTATAAACAGGAACATATGAGGTACGTCCTGTCAGAATGTCAGATACGGCAAAGCAAACCACCCCAGGTCAAGACAGTCAGTCAGATCCAATTCAGTGGAAATATTATGAATAAAAGAAACCTAAGTTGGAAATGGTTTCTTCAAGTCAGAAAGATTATTTAACCCTGAACAACCAAATCTCGAGGACAAGATTTCTTTAAGGGGGAAGGTTTGTAACAACCTGGATTTTTACCCTTCTCCTTTTCCTTTGATTTTCTTGGATTTCCTGTTTTGTTTTGCTTTTCCGTGGCTATGTGGTTCTGAAACTTGGGAAGATCATGTCTTCTTAGGTTTTATAGTGGCTTGTCATCCTCATCATCCTCCCAAGATCATGTCATTTCCATCCTTGACCTAACCCAAAATTCTTTTGTTGGGAATATTCCTTTTCTGATGAAGGAATAACCCTTAAAACCCTAGGTTGTGAATTAACCTATATTTCTGTCACTCCTAAAATTCCGAAATAATTCTCATAAATTGTTTGGGTCCTATCTTGCTCAAATATGGCAAAATATTTCATTTCCATGTTCAAAAATAATCCTCCAATAATTCTTTTCCTATTTTGTCCTAAATGGCACTTTAGAAAGGAAGTGCTATTTATATTTGCTTCATTGACCCCAAACTTCTTGGACATTTATTCCTGTCCAAATAATTGACCTGTGCCAAAATTCAACTCAATTTTCCTAGTAAATATACCTGAGCAATTTTTCAAAGTTCCTGTATGAGGGAAGTGATTGTGAAGGAAGTACAAGCTAGGCATATCCAAATGAGTTGAAATTTTTCAAGGTCCTTTATATGATCTTATCATGACTCTCCACCAAGTATGAGATCATGTAACTCATCTATGTGAGCCCAGCTCCAAATCTTAGTTTCTGGTCAGATTTTCAGTTTGTGAAGCAACTACATTTTATATTGCTTCATTTAGGCTGAAAATTTTCTAGGGCATTCTTCAATCCATATAAAATCCCTCCACCAAGTTTTAGATCAATTAGTTAACCCAATTTCCCTGTGCAATTTTTCTAACTTTTTGTCCAAAATGAAGCTTTCTGAAGCAAGTGCCACTTTGGTATTTCCAAATGGCATGAAACTTTTACAGAAGCTTCATATCATCATATAACCCCTCTATGCCAAATTTCAGCTGACAGAAATCAAGTATGTGAGTGTATCATCCAAATCCATAATTCTGGCCATTTTTGCACTTTCTACAGCAACCCTCATATAAACTCCTCCTATGAGTCTGATATTTGGTGATCAGCATCACCTTAGTGTGTGACTATGAGCAGACAAACTCATTACCATGTTACCAAGCTGTTTTAACCACATGAAGTTACAAAGACCTTCTTACTGATTTACTTTGGAGCTAAGTGCAAATCTCTTCTTTGCCCCTGGACCGATTTATTTCCTCATTTTGACTAAGGGCATGACGGTCTATGTACTGGACATGGTCGGCCACGCCAAAGGGCGCCGCTTGCGCCAGTGCGCGTGGTGATCACGCTTGCGTCATGGCTGAACGCGTGATCTGGCTTGTTCTGGCCACTGTGCTCGTCTCCTCCCTCCTCGTCTCGACCTCCATTCATGTCCTGGAGCTCGCCCGTGCTCAACCGCATCGCCCCGCGTCGCTGCTTCGTCATGGTTTGCCATCAATGCGCCGCTAGAACAGTGCCCGTGCCATCCCCAGCCTCTGGCCTCCATTAGAGCACTGCTCAAGCTCGCTTGTGAGCTCCAGAGCCTTCCCCTCGGCTATATAAGCATGCCCCGAGTCCTCCCGCAGCTCACCCATCCCTCCTCCGCCTCATTTGCCCTGTGAGATCGCCCCATCTCACCGGAGTCCGCTGTTTTCCTCCATGGCCGCCTAGGCCTTTGCTTGGTTCCGACCAGCCTGAGCCTCCTCTCCTCCTCCTACCTTGTCCATGATCTTCCCCTCGTCCCCGCGGTTCGCCCCAACCCCTTGACCCTCACCGGAGAGCCCCGTGGCCGCGTCTCCCAAGTCCGGCCGTCGCCTCCGCCATTCGTCCACCTTGTCGTTCGGCTGTCTCGAGCCTCCTCGAGCTTCCCCGACTCCACCAACGCCTTCCCCACGTCCCGACGAACCTCCCCACCCTCTCATATCTCGCCGAAGCAACCTGCATCACCGGTGTTCATCACCACCGCCGCCTCTCTGTCCGCCTCCGTCACCGCGGACTCCCCTCCTCTCCACTCCACCCTGGCGCTGGATGACCCTCTGAACGTGTGCGGCGCAGCCCTGTGGTCCTGCCGGTGCCATCGGCTGGGCCGGGGAACGCCGGAGCTGGCCGGCCCCTTGGCCGTTTCCCTCCTCTGCTTCCGCTCGGGAACGAACATGAGTGAGGGGAGGAGGAAGAGGACGCCTTGCCAGCTGGCCAGGCGGGCCCCCTCTCCAACAGACCCCACCCCTAAGTGAGCCAGCACCTTATCCACTCGGATAAGTGGAAACGTTTTCTTGAAATACGTTTTCTCAGTTCTGAAAACGTATTACCTTTCTTCTCTGGGCTGAATATGTTTCCTCTTCTGGAAAACGTATCCTCTTCTGCCGTGGCCAAGAATACGCTTTCTCTATTATGAAAGCGTATTGTCTGAAATCCGTTTCTGTCTTATCCACTCAGGGACCCGGCTGTGAATATTCTTTTTACAGAAAAGTCCTTGATCTTCATCACCTTATATCTCCGCAACCGTAACTCCGATTGAGGTGAAACCAGCGCTCACTTCTTCATCTCGTCGAGCTCTGTCTTTTGGTAACATTTTCACTAGGTGGTCCCCCAGTGAAAATGACCATTTTGCCCTTGCCTCTAATCAGCCCCCTCCGAGAAAGAACCGTCTGGCGTTTTGTTCTGCGGCTTCACCACACTTCTTCCTGGAGTCTCCGTCACCCCATGCAAGCCACAATACCCACTTGCATGATAGTCATGCAGTAGCCATGGTTTTCAACTTGAATATTTATTAACTATTTGCTTGTTTAAACTATGGTTATCATTGTTTCGGTATTGATTCTTGGCTAGTGCTTACTTTCTTGCTATGTTGTTGTGCACCTAGTTGTCATGCCCTGCTAGTTGTTAGTATTCCTTTCATATGCTTATGCTTGCTAGTAGTACATGTTGATGTTGGTAATGGTCTTTGGTGCATGACTGCCATCTGTCCCGAGTATCGTTGTTATGCTTGTTCCATTGCATCCAGTTGGTTAAATGCTTGCATGATGACATTGTTGATACGTCTTGCATGATATTTATTGTTGATGCTAGTGGTCATGCTATGTTTTGGAGAAGTATGTACTTATGATGTTCATGCTAGTCAGTATGCCATGCTTAGTTGGATATAATTCATTGTTGATATGGTGGGTAGTTATGTTGTACCCTCATGACTATGTTGATATCATGCTCATGCATTGTAATTCTATCATGTTATTTTATCATGGCCCATCATATTTGCATTCAAGTTTAACAGGATTAAATTGAACTTGAACAACTGTTGGCTGAGTCATGGTGCCAGCATATCGAACTGACCAGTGCAACCACACTTACCTTTATGGGAAGGTCCTAACTGGGTCTATTGTCATGCCTCTTGCCGGTGCCTCCAATGAGGGAAGGTTATGGATCCGTTCCCGTGAGGGACGGTCCCCGCGTGGGACGTTTTGGCCACGATGGTGGTCGTTGTGTCTTTGGTAGACACGGGGCCACCCAGGACTAGCCCAGTTGGGAGTGGATCGGAGAGGCCGGAAGAGTGTCATGGAAGTAGATCGGTTTTGTCGAAATGCCGTTGGTCCACCCGAATGGGAGTGCGAGGCCATGGGTTCCGTAGTGTGCGTACAATGTACTAACCTCTGCAGAGTGTGTATTAAATCTATCAATAGCCGCGCCCGCGGATAAGGGCCCAGTTCATAGTTGGTCACACTATGAGTCAACAACAACAACAACAACAACAACAACAACAACAACAACAACAATAATAATAATAATAATAATAATAATAATAATAATAATAATAATAATAATAATAATAATAATAATAATGAGGAGAGAAGTTGGTTGTGATCGCCAGAAGGATCACTGTTTGAGATAAGTTGGTTGTGATCGCCGGAAGGATCACTGTTTGAGATAAGTTGGTTATGATCGCCGGAAGGATCACTGTTTGAGGCCAGGTATTGGTCATGGTTGTGATTGCTGGAAGGATCATGGTTTGAGACCAAGTGTTGGTCATGGTTGTGATTGCCGGAATTATCACCGTGGTATCAAGGATACCGAGTTGTTGGATATTCGTGATGTTGTGCGAGAATCATGGGTAAAGATCAAGCTGTTTGTGGTCATTTGATGATTACTACGGTATTGTTTATACCAAGTTTGATTTAATCCTGAGATGATCGTGTAATGTCCGAAGTTGGTAAGTGATGCATGTGATGGTTACGAGATAACCCGAGCAGAATAAATGGTGCATATAGTGTCATCATGTTGCATGCTGGTATCGTGAGATATATATGTTCATGCCATGATCATATTGTTCTAGCAGTATTATGTTCATGTTGTTCAAGCCATGACCATATTGTTCTAGCAGTATTATGTTAATGTTGTTCATGCCATGTTTTTCTGATGATCTCATGATAATTCCTGCTTAACCTGTAATTGCAATGTTGTTGTTTGTCTTGAATGCTTCTGGTTATTGTGAGCTTGCAAGTACATTCAATGTACTGACTTGGCGTGTCATGCAAGTTTGCAGGTCGTGACTGGATTGCTTGCTTGTTTGGTGTTGTTCCTGTGTTCGCGAGCTAGGATAAACGTTCCAGCCAGAGTCCCTACGGATTGGAGTCCATCATCGCCGTTCGTTGTTCCGCTCCCAGTAGTTGTTCCGCTGCTTCGAGTTGTTCTGCTGCTTGTATAGAGCGACCGTGGTTGGCATAGTGTTGCCGTACCAATGTTATTCATTGTAATATCGGAACCCTTGTATTCATATTCGTGTTGTAATAGAGAGCTGGTTTGTTCTATAGTAAGCAGTGTCGTATTCCAGAAGACTTCACCTTGATCTCTGGGCTGGAATACGGGGCGTTCCGGTTTTCTCTGAGCCGGGGTGCCACAATAGTCCGACGTTGGAGCTTGGACATAGTCCGTCGTTGTAGCTTGGACATAGTCCGTCGTTGGAGCTCAGATACAGTCCGGCGTTGGAGCTTGGACATAGTCCGATGTTGGAGCTCGGATACAGTCCGACGCTGGAGCTCGGATGCAGTTCGGCATTGGAGCTCGGCTGTAACAATACTCTTCGGATATAGTCCGACGTTGGAGCTCTGATACATTCCGGTGTTGGAGTCGGAAGCGGTCTGGCGTTGGTGCTCGGCTGCAAAAGATACCTCGAATGCAATTCGGTGTTGGAGCTCGGACGCAAGAGGACACTGTCGCCCGGGAACAACTTCAAACCCAAGGTGTGGCATAAAAATAACAAGTCATTGATAAAGGACGAAGACTTAAAAGGCTCCTCGGATACCCGACGTGTAAACTCTTTGGATTCACTTTGGCGATCCTCAAGAGCGAAGATGAGAAGATTTTTTGAACCAGTTTTAAAGACCGACGACCGAAGATGAAGAACAGTTCAGAAGAATCGAGGAGCGTCCCCAACTTGAAGACCAGTTTACGGGGCTACTAACGGTGTCCTGGACTTGGGGGTACTCACCACGTCGTCTCCCGACTAGCTGGATTGGTCCGAGGACCCCCCATGGCGGTTCACTCATGGGCCACTTTGGGTAGCCCATGCCGCATACAAGGAAGATCCCACGAGACTTGGCGCACAAGACGAGGACTTCCCTAAACCCTAGGCCTCTGGTGTGTTATATAAACCGAGGCCAGGCTAGTCAATAGACAATCTAATATTCATTACTACAATCTCGTGGTAGATAAATGTACTATGTACTACACCCATATGAATATAATCAAAAGCAGCATGTAGGGTATTATCTCTTTGAGAGAGCCGGAAGTTGGGTAAAATCCCGTGTCCATGTTACCATCGTTCCAAGACGCCTAGCTTAGGACTTCTACTACGAGATACGCCGGATATAGAACCGACATCCGCCCCCGCAGCTGTATCATTTTGCGCATGTATTAGAACTGGCCTTGCCTTTATAAATTTCCCAAGTATTTCAACTTGCATATTCGGTGCTTCGTCACCAAGATGTCGCTGCACCCTCGCAAACCCCCCGTGACCGCCTCATGATTAAGGACTAGCACGACGCCTGTGCTCGGGTCTGTCCTTACAGCGTTGCCAAATCCAAGCAACCGAGCTATGTCCCGCGGGCCAGCTCCCGTGTGCGTCACCTCCCGGGGTCATTAGTGCTTTGTTCTCGCATGAGCTAATCGTGTGTGGGCGAGTAAGGGAGCGCGACCCGGTTCATACGACTGCAATTCGGTGCTTCGCCGCGTGTCGGGTGTTTTTTCATGGGATCGTTGCATTAGAAGACTTGGCACGACGTCTGTGCTCGGGTCCGTCCCTGCAGCATCGATAAAACCAATAGTTGAGCTCTGTCTGGCGGGCCGGTCCTATTCACGTCACCTCCTGGGGTCATTCGTGTCCGACCTTCTCATGAGATAACCTCTGGAGGGGCATTCGATGCAGGACCCCCATCGCACCACAGGTGTCATAAGCGTGCCCCGCGCCACAAAAATCAGGTGCAACCCTCCTTGAGGTAGGGCCTCATGAGTCCCGTGCTGGCTCACGAGTGCTGAGATACAACTCCTCCAGTTCTGCCATGCTAGGCACGCGTACGAACGGGGCTGTACACGCCCCATAGTATCCCCCGAGGGAATTCCCACCCACGCACGAGTGGAAGCCCCATGCTCTGCGCTGGCGGACGACACGGCCGAGGAGCGGCTATGCCCACGCCATAGTGGAAGCACCATGCTCCGTGCTGGTGAATAAACAACCGAGGATGCCCTAGCGGCCGCACTAACCTCAGGATAGCCTATCGGCTCTTCGTACGGTCCTATCGCGCAGCTTTCCCCACGGGAGGCACGCGCGAGGGGGCCGGACACGGGGGTTGTGCTCAGGCCAAGCCTGGCACGTCCCACCTCATCAGGTCCCTGGTACCGAGTCTTCTTGCGTCCCTCCCAGGCAAAAGCTGGCGAGGAGAGGTATGGAGGGCTCCAGATTAGCTTAGGCGCTGCTCGCATTTCCTTCACGAGGGATGTTTATACGTCAAGGGGGACCCCTGAGCATCACGACTGAGGGGCCTAACTAGTCACGTAGCCCCTTGCCCCTTGGTCTCGTCCTAGCAAGACGGACGCCCCAACGGTGGTTGAGTTATGCACGGGGCTGGGCCCTGCCGACGCAGAACAGAAAGGCAAATAGGAAGGAAATCAAGCACGGAAAGAAAATCATGGAGTTCTAGCAAGTTATTACAAGCATAAAAGTGTTCCATAGATTAAAATAGAAGTTTTACGCCTCCACGTAGGACGGCAAATGTTTTAGGAATAAAACTAGGAAGAAGCGCCACCACCGCCTTTGCCCTCGCTGCCGCTCGCCACGGTCGCCGAAAGCCCGTCGTCGATGTCGCTGTCGCCGCTGTCGCCGCTGTCGCCGCTACCAACCTCCACTACCGAAGCCTCGGGATCGGGGACGCAGAGGAACTTCTTCAGCTACGCATCCACATGACCGTTCGCGCCCCCTCGGCAGCAATACGGGACTCGGGAGCGATGGAATAGATCACCATGCTGAAGTCTAAGCCGGGGTCCTGAAGCTAGAGATAGCCGAAGACGCGTGTCATGGCCGCGGTAAAGAGCGAGCGGCACTCCTCCTCCAGAATGGAGTCCACTTTGGCGACAACACCCTTGAGCGCCTCCGCGAGCTTGGAGGAGAGCCCTGCAAGGCCATCCTCGAGGGTCGCTAGTGGCACTCTAATACGTCCATTTTGCATCATGCTTTTATATCGATATTTATTGCATTATGGGTTGTTATTACACATTATGTCACAATACTTATGCCTACTCTCTCTTATTTTACAAGGTTTACATAAAGAGGGAGAATGCCGGTAGCTGGGATTCTGGGCTGGAAAAGGAGCAAATATTAGAGACCTATTCTGCACATCTCCAAAAGTCCTGAAACTCCACGGGAGCACTTTTCAGAATATAAAAAAATACTGAGCGCAAGAAATACCAGAGGGGGGGCACACCCTACCTCCCTGCCTCGTGGGCCCCCTGGTGGCCCTCCGATGCCCATCTTCTGCTATATGGAGTCTTTCGTTGAGAAAAAAAATCATAAGCAAGCTTTTGGGACGAGACTCCGCCGCCACGAGGCGGAACCTTGGCGGAACCAATCCAGGGCTTTGGCGGAGCTGCTCTGCCGGGGAAACTTCCCTTTGGGAGGGGGAAATCATCACCATCGTCATCACCAACGATCCTCTCATCAGGAGGGGGGGGGGGCAATCTCCATCAACATCTTCACCAGCACCATCTCCTCTCAAACCCTAGTTCATCTCTTGTATCCAATCTTTGTATCCAAACCTCAGATTGGTACCTGTTGGTTGCTAGTAGTGTTGATTACTCCTTGTAGTCGATGCTAGTTGGTTTACTTGGTGGAACATCATATGTTTAGATCCATTATGCATATTAGTACCCCTCTGATTATGAACATGAATATGCTTTGTGAGTAGTTACATTACGTTTGTTCCTGAGGACATGGGAGAAGTCTTGCTATTAGTAGTCATGTGAATTTGGTATTCGTTCGATATTTTGATGAGATGTATGTTGTCATCCCTCTAGTGGTGTCATGTGAACATCGACTACATGACACTTCACCATTGTTTGGGCCTAGAGGGAGGCATTGGTAAGTAATAAGGAGATGATGGGTTGCTAGAGTAACAGAAGCTTAAACCCTAGTTTATGCGTTGCTTTGTAAGGGGCTGATTTGGATCCATATGTTTCATGTTATGGTTAGGTTTACCTTAATACTTTTGTTTTAATTGCGGATGCTTGCAATAGGAGTTAATCATAAGTGGGATGCTTGTCCAAGTAAGGAAGACACCCAAGCACCGGTCCACCCACATATCAAATTATCAAAGTACCGAACGCGAATCATATGATCGTGATGAAAACTAGCTTGACGATAATTCCCATGTGTCCTCGGGAGCGCTTTACATCATATAAGAGTTTGTCCAGGCTTGTCCTTTGCTACAAAAAGGATTGGGCCATCTTGATGCACCTTATTTACCTTTATTACTTTCTACTCGTTACAAATTACCTTATCACAAAACTATCTGTTACCGGTAATTTCAGTGCTTGCAGAGAATACCTTATTGAAAACTGTTTATCATTTCCTTCTGCTCCTCGTTGGGTTCGACACTCTTACTTATCGAAAGGACTATGATAGATCCCCTATACTTGTGGGTCATCAAGAATCTTTTCTGGTGCCGTTGTCGGGGAGTGAAGTGAAGGAAATATGCCCTACAGGCAATAAAAAAGTTATTATTTATTTCCTTATATCATGATAAATGTTTATTATTCATGCTAGAATTGTATTAACCGGAAACATAATACATGTGTGAATACATAGACAAACAGAGTGTCACTAGTATGCCTCTACTTGACCAGCTCGTTGATCAAAGATGGTTATGTTTCCTAACCATAGACATGAGCTGTCATTTGATTAACGGGATCACATCATTAGGAGAATGATGTGATTGACTTGACCCATTTCGTTAGCTTAGCACTTGATCGTTTAGTTTGTTGCTATTGATTTCTTCATGACTTATACATGTTCCTATGACTATGAGATTATGCAACTCCCGTTTACTGGAGGAACACTTTGTGTGCCACCAAACGTCACAACGTAATCGGGTGATTATAAAGGTGCTCTACAGGTGCCTCCGAAGGTACTTGTTGGGTTGGCGTATTTCGATATTAGGATTTGTCACTCCAATTGTCGGAGAGGTATCTCTGGGCCCACTCGGTAATGCACATCACTTAAGCCTGGCAAGCAATGCAACTAATAAGTTAGTTGCAAGATGATGTATTACGGAACGAGTAAAGAGACTTACCCGTAACGAGATTGAACTAGGTATTGAGATACCGACGATCGAATCTCGGGCAAGTAACATACTGATGACAAAGGGAACAACATATGTTGTTATGCGGTCTGACCGATAAAGATCTTCGTAGAATATGTAGGAGCCAATATGAGCATCCAGGTTCCGCTATTGGTTATTGACCGGAGACATTTCTCGGTCATGTCTACATTGTTCTCGAACCCGTAGGGTCCGCACACTTAATGTTACGATGACAGTTTCATTATGAGTTTATATATTTTGATGTACCGAAGGTTGTTCGGAGTCCCGGATGTGATCACGGACTTGACGAGGAGTCTCGAAATGGTGGAGACATAAAGATCGATATATTGGACGACTATATTTGGACACCGGAAAGGTTCCGGGTAAGATTGGGACAATACCAGATCACCGGGAGGTTATCGGAACCCCCCGAGAGGTATATGGGCCTTATTGGGCCTTAGTGGAAAGGAGGGGAAAGGAGCAAGGGAGGGGGTGCCCCCCAAGCCCAATCCGAATTGGGAGGGGGGCCGGCCCCCCTTTCCTTCCTCCCTCCTTCCTCTTCCTTCCCTCTCCTACTCCTAATAGGAAAAAGGGGAGTCCTACTCCCAGTGGGAGTTGGACTCCCCCCCTTGGGTGCGCCACCCTCCTTGGTCGGCCCCCTCCTCCACTCCTTTATATGCGGGGCAGGGGGGCACCCCAGAGACACAACAATTGATCATTGATCTCTTAGCCGTGTGCAGTGCCCCCTTCCACCATAATCCTCGATAATATTGTAGCGGTGCTTAGGCGAAGCCCTGTGACGGTAGAACATCAAGATCGTCACCACGCCGTCGTGCTGACGGAACTCATCCCCGACACTTTGCTGGATCGGAGTCCGGGGATCGTCATCGAGCTGAACGTGTGCAAAACTCAGAGGTGCCGTAGTTTCGGTGCTTGATCGGTCGGGCCGTGAAGACGTATGACTACATCAACCGCGTTGTTATAACGCTTCCGCTTCCGGTCTACGAGGGTACGTAGACAACACTCTCCCCTCTCGTTGCTGTGCATCACCATGATCTTGCGTGTGCGTAGGAATTTTTTTGAAATTACTATGTTCCCCAACAGTAGTATCAGAGCCAGGTTTTATGCGTTGATGTAATATGCACGAGTAGAACACAAGTGAGTTATGGGTGATATAAGTCATACTGCTTACCAGCATGTCACAATTTGGTTCGGCGGTATTGTTGGATGAAGCGGCCCGGACCGACATTACGCGTACGCTTACGCGAGACTGGTTTTACCGCCGTGCTATGCACACAGGTGACTAGCGGGTGTCAGTTTCTCCAACTTTAGTTAAACCGAGTGTGGCTACGCCCGGTCCTTGAGAAGCTTAAAACAACACCAACTTGACAAACTATCGTTGTGGTTTTGATGCGTAGGTAAGAATGGTTCTTGCTCAGCCCGTAGCAGCCACATAAAACTTGCAACAACAAAGTAGAGGACGTCTAACTTGTTTTTGCAGGGCATGTTGTGATGTGATATGGTCAAGACGTGATGAGATATAAGTTGTTGTATGAGATGATCATGTTTTGTTGAAGTTATCGGCAACTGGCAAAAGCCTTATGGTTATCTCTCTATTGCATAAGATGCAAGCGCCAAATAATTGCTTTACTTTATCGCTATGCGATAGCAATAATTGCAAGAGCAATTGTTGGCGAGATGACCATGTGACGACACATTGATATAGATCAAGATGATAGAGATCACGGTGTCATGCCAGTGACGATGGAAATCATGATGATGTTTTGGAAATGGAGATCAAAGGCACAAGATGATGATGGCCATATCATGTCACATATTTTGATTGCATGTGATGTTTATCTTTTATGCATCTTATCTTGCTTTAATTGTCGGTAGCATTATAAGATGATCTCTCACTAAATTTCAAGATAAAAGTGTTCTCCCTGAGTATGCACCGTTCCCAAAGTTTGTCGTGCCCACACACCACGTGATGATCGGGTGTGATAAGCTCTACGTCCATCCACAACGGGTGCAAGCCAGTTTTGCACACGCAGAATACTCAGGTTAAACTTGACAGCCTAGCATATGCAGATATGGCCTCGGAACACTGAGACTGAAAGGTCGAGCGTGAATCATATAGTAGATATGATCAACATAGTGATGTTCACCATTGAAACTACTCCATCTCACGTGATGATCAGACATGGTTTAGCTGATATGGATCACGTGATCACTTAGAAGATTAGAGGGATGTCTGTCTAAGTGGGAGTTCTTAAGTGATATGATTAATTGAACTTTAATTTATCATGAACTTAGTCCTGATAGTATTAGCATATCTATGTTGTAGATCAATAGCTCGCGATGTTGCTCCCAGTTTATTGTGTTCCTAGAGAAAAATTATGTTGAAAAATGTTAGTAGCAATGATGCGGATTGGATCCGTGATCTGAGGATTATCCTCATTGCTGCACAGAAGAATTATGTCTTTGATGCACCGCTAGGTGACAGACCTATGCAGGAGTAGATGCAGACGTTATGAACGTTTGTCTATCTCAATATGATGACTACTTGATAGTTTAGTGCACCATACTTAACGGCTTAGAATCGGGACTTCAAAGACGTTTTGAATGTCATGGACCATATGAGATGTTCCAGGAGTTGAAGTTAATATTTCAAGCAAATACCCGAGTTGAGAGATATGAAGTCTCCAACTAGTTCTATAGCTAAAAAGATGGAGGAGAATAGCTCAACCAGTGAGCATGTGCTCAGATTGTCTGGGTACTACAATCGCTTGAATCAAGTGGGAATTAATCTTCCAGATAAGATAGTGATTGATAGAATTCTGTAGTCACCATCACCAAGTTAGTAGAACTTCGTGATGAACTATAGTATGCAAGGGATGATGAAAACGATTCCCGAGCTTTTCATGATGATGAAATCAATGAAGGTAGAAATCAAGAAAGAGCATCAAGTGTTGATGATTAACAAGACCACTAGTTTCAAGAAAAGGGCAAAGGGAAAGAAATGGAACTTCAACAAGAACGACAAGCAAGTTGCTACTCAAGTGAAGAAGCCCAAGTCTGGTCCTAAGCCTGAGACTAAGTGCTTCTACTGCAAAGGGACTGGTCACTTGAAGCGGAACTGCCCCAAGTATTTGGCGGATAAGAAGGATGGCAAAGTGAACAAAGGTATATCTGATATACATATTATTGATGTGTATTTTACTAGTCTTCGTAGCAACCCCTCGGTATTTGATACTGTTTCAGTTGCTAAGAGTAGTAACTCAAAACGGAAGTTGCAGAATGAACAGAGACTAGTTAAGGGTGAAGTGACAATGTGTGTTGGAAGTGGTTCCAAGATTGATATGATCATCATCACACACTTCCTATACTTTCGGGATTGGTGTTGAACCTAAATAAATGTTATTTGGTGTTTGCGTTGAGCATAAATATGATTGGATCATGTTTATTGCAATACGATTATTCATGTAAGTTAGAGAATAATTGTTGTTCTGTTTACATGAATAAAACCTTCTATGGTCATACACCCAATGAAAATGGTTTGTTGGATCTCGATCGTGGTGATACACATTTTCATAATATTGAAGCCAAAAGATGCAAAGTTAATAATGATAGTGCAACTTATTTGTGGCACTGCCGTTTAGGTCATATTGGTGTATAGCGCATGAAGAAAATCCATGCTGATGGGCTTTTGGAATCACTTGATTATGAATCAGTTGATGCTTGCGAACCGTGCCTCATGGACAAGATGACTAAGACTCCGTTCTCCGGAACAATGGAGCAAGCAACTGACTTATTGGAAATAATACATACTGATGTATGCAGTCCGATAAATGTTGAGGCTCGCGGCGGGTATCATTATTTTCTAGCCTTCACAGATGATTTGAGCAGATATGGGTATATCTACTTGATGAAACATAAGTCTGAAACATTTGAAAGGTTCAAAAACTTCAGAGTGAAGTGGAAAATCATCGTGACAAGAAAATAAAGTTTCTACGATCTGATTGCAAAGACAAATATTTGAGTTACGAGTTTGGTCTTCAATTAAAACAATGTGGAATAGTTTCACAAAATCGTGCCACCTGGAACACCACAACATAATGGTGTGTCTGAACGTCATAACCGTACTATTATTGGATATAGTGCAATCTATGATGTTTCTTACCGATTAACCACTATAGTTTTGAAGTTATGCATTAGAGACAGCTACATTCACGTTAAATAGGGCACCATCTAAATCCGTTGAGACTACACCGTATGAACTATGGTTTGGCAAGAAACCTAAGTTGTTGTTTATTAAAGTTTGAGGTTCCAATGCTTATGTGAAAAAGTTTCAACTTGATAAGCTCAAACCCAAATCGGAGAAGTGCGTCTTCATAGGATACCCAAAAGAAAATGGTGGGCACACCTTCTATCACAGATCCGAAGGCAAGATATTCGTTGCTGAGAATGGATCCTTTCTAGAGAAGGAGTTTCTCTCAAAAGAAGTGAGTGGGAGGAAAGTAGAACTTGATGAGGTAACTGTACCTGCTCCCTTATTGGAAAGTAGTTCATCACAGGAATCTGCTTCTGTGACTCCTACACCAATTAGTGAGGAAGCCAATGATGATGATCATGTAACTTCAGATCAAGTTACTACCGAACCTCGTAGGTAAACCAGAGTGAGATCCGCACCAGAGTGGTACGGTAATCATGTTCTGGAGGTCATGTTACTTGACCATGATGAACCTATGAATTATTAGGAAGCGATGATGAGCCCAGATTCCACGAAATGGCTTGAGGCCATGAAATCTGAGATGAGATCCATGTATAAGAACAAAGTATGGACTTTGACTGACTTGCCCAAAGATCGGCGAGCCATTGAGATTAAATGGATCTTCAAGAGGAAGATGGACGTTGATAGTAGTGTTACTATCTACAAAGCTAGAATTGTCGCAAAAGGTTTTCGACAAGTTCAAGGTGTTGACTACGATGAGAGTTTCTCACTCGTATCTATGCTTAAGTCTGTTCGAATCATGTTAGCAATTGCCACATTTTATGAAATCTGGCAAATGGATAAACAAAACTGCATTCCTTAATGGATTTATTAAAGTAGAGTTGTATATGATGCAAACAGAAGGTTTTGTCAATCCTAAAGGTGCTAACAAAATATGCAAGCTCCAGCGATCCATCTATGGACTGGTGCAAGCATCTCGGAGTTGGAATATACGCTTTGATAAGTTGATCAAAGCATATAGTTTTATACAGACTTGCGGTGAAGCCTGTATTTACAAGAAAGTGAGTGGGAGCACTACAACATTTCTGATAAGTATATGTGATGACATATTGTTGATCGGAGATAATGTAGAATTATTCTGCAAAGCATAAAGGAATGTTTGAAAGGAGTTTTTTCAAAGAAAGACCTCGGTGAAGCTGCTTACATATTGAGCATCAAGATCTATAGAGATAGATCAAGAAGCTTGATAAGTTTTTCAATGAGTACATACCTTGACAAGATTTTGAAGTAGTTCAAAATGGAACAGTCAAAGAAGGAGTTCTTGCCTGTGTTACAAGGTGTGAAGTTGAGTAAGACTCAAAACCCGACCACGGCAGAAGATAGAGAGAGAATGAAAGTCATTCCCTATGCCTCAGCCATAGGTTCTATAAAGTATGCCATGCTGTGTACCAGACCTATTGTATACCCTGCCCTGAGTTTGGCAAGGGAGTACAATAGTGATCTAGGAGTAGATCACTGGACATTGGTCAAAATTATCCTTAGTGGAATAGGGATATGTTTCTCGATTATGGAGGTGACAAAAGGTTCATCGTAAAGGGTTACGTCGATGCAAGTTTTGATACTGATCCAGATGACTCAAAGTCTCAATCTGGATACATATTGAAAGTGGGAGCAATTAGCTAGAGTAGCTTCGTGCAGAGCATTGTTGACATAGAAATTTGCAAAATACTTACGGATCTGAATGTGGCAGACCCGTTGACTAAACTTCTCTCACAAGCAAAACATGATCACACCTTAGTACTCTTTGGGCGTTAATCACATAGCGATGTGAACTAGATTATTGAATCTAGTAAATCCTTTGGGTGTTGGTCACATGACGATGTGATCTATGGGTATTAATCACATGGTGATGTGAACTATTGATGTTAAATCACATGGCGATGTGAACTAGATTATTGACTCTAGTGCAAGTGGGAGACTGGAGTAAATATGCCCTAGAGGCAATAATAAAGTTATTATTTATTTCCTTATATCATGATAAATGTTTATTATTCATGCTAGAATTGTATTAACCGGAAACATAATACATGTGTGAATACATAGACAAACAGAGTGTCACTAGTATGCCTCTACTTGACCAGCTCGTCGATCAAAGATGGTTATGTTTCCTAACCATAGACATGAGTTGTCATTTGATTAACGGGATCACATCATTAGGAGAATGATGTGATTGACTTGACCCATTTCGTTAGTTAGCACTTGATCGTTTAGTTTGTTGCTATTGCTTTCTTCAAGACTTATACATGTTCCTATGACTATGAGATTATGCAACTCCCGTTTACTGGAGGAACACTTTGTGTGCCACCAAACGTCACAATGTAATTGGGTGATTATAAAGGTGCTCTACATGTGTCTCTGAAGGTACTTGTTGGGTTGGCGTATTTCGAGATTAGGATTTGTCACTCCGATTGTCGGAGAGGTATCTCCGGGCCCACTCGGTAATGCACATCACTTAAGCCTTGCAAGCAATGCAACTAATAAGTTAGTTGCAAGATGATGTATTACAGAACGAGTAAAGAGACTTGCCGGTAACGAGATTGAACTAGGTATTGAGATACCTACGATCGAATCTCGGGCAAGTAACATACCGATGACAAAGGGAACAACATATGTTGTTATGCGGTCTGACCGATAAAGATTTTCATAGAATATATTGGAGCCAATATGAGCATCCAGGTTCCGCTATTGGTTATTGACCAGAGATGTGTCTCGGTCATGTCTACATTGTTCTCGAACCCGTTGGGTCCACACGCTTAACGTTACGATGACAGTTTCATTATGAGTTTATATATTTTGATGTACCGAAGGTTGTTCGGAGTCCCAGATGTGATCACGGACTTGACGAGGAGTCTCGAAATTGTCAAGACATAAAGATAGATATATTGGACGACTATATTTGGACACCGGAAAGGTTCCAGGTAAGACTGGGACAATACCGGATCACCGGGAGGTTATCAGAACCCCCCGGGAGGTATATGGGCCTTATTGGGCCTTAGTGGAAAGGAGGGGAAAGGAGCAAGGGAGGGGGCGCGCCCCCCAAGCCCAATCCGAATTGGGAGGGGGGCCGGCCCCCCTTTCCTTCCTCCCTCCTTCCTCTTCCTTCCTTCTCCTACTCCTAATAGGAAAAAGGGGAGTCCTACTCCCGGTGGGAGTTGGACTCCCCCCCTTGGGCGCGCCACCCTCCTTGGCCGGCCCCTCCTCCACTCCTTTATATACGGGGGCAGGGGGGCACCCCAGAGACATAAAAATTGATCATTGATCTCTTAGCCGTGTGCGGTGCCCCCTTCCACCATAATCATCGATAATATTGTAGCGGTGCTTAGGCGAAGCCCTGCGACGGTAGAACATCAAGATCGTCACCATGCTGTCGTGCTGACGGAACTCATCCCCGATACTTTGCTGGATCGGAGTCCGGGGATCGTCATCGAGCTGAACGTGTGCAATACTCAGAGGTGCCGTAGTTTCGGTGCTTGATCGGTCGGGCCGTGAAGACGTACGACTACATCAACCGCGTTGTTATAATGCTTCTGCTTCCGGTCTACGAGGGTACGTAGACAACACTCTCCCCTCTTGTTGCTGTGCATCACCATGATCTTGCGTGTGCGTAGGAATTTTTTTGAAATTACTACGTTCCCCAACATGAAGCACCTTTGGTAGGTGGAATTTGGTAAGGAAAAATTTATATAGTGTGCTGAAATTTACTGTCACTTGTTACTATGGAAAGTAATCCTTTGAGGGGTTTGTTCGGGGTATCCTCACCTCGACCGGTAGAGCAAATAGTTGCTCCTCAACCTACTCAACCTACTAAAAATGAAAATTTTTACTTTGAAATTCCTTCGGGTATGATAGAGAAATTGCTAGCTAATCCTTTTGCAGGAGATGGAACATTGCATCCCGACTTACACTTAATCTATGTGGATGAAGTTTGTGGATTATTTAAGCTTGCAGGTATGCCCGATGATGTTATCAAGAAGAAGGTCTTCCCTTTATCTTTGAAGGGAGATGCATTGCCTTGGTATAGGCTATGTGATGATATGCGATCATGGGACTACAAACGGTTGAAATTGGAATTCCATCAGAAGTTTTATCCTATGCATCTTGTTCATCGTGATCATAAATGTATATATAATTTTTGGCCTCGCAAAGGAGAAAGCATCGCTCAAGCTTGGGGGAGGCTTAAGTCAATGTTATATTCATGCCCCAATCATGAGCTCTCAAGAGAAATGATTATTCAAAATTTTTATGCTCGGCTTTCTGACAACAATCGCTCCATGCTCGATACTTCTTGTATTGTTTCCTTTATGATGAAGACTATTGAATACAAATGGAATTTATTGGAGAGAATTAAACGCAACTCCGAAGATTGGGATCTCGATGAAGGTAAAGAGTCAGGTATAACAACTAAGTTTGATTGTGTTAAATCTTTTATGGATACCGATGTTTTTCGTAAATTTAGCACTAAATATGGACTTGACTCTGAGGTAGTAGCTTCTCTCTGAAATCCTTTGCTACTCATGTTGATCTCCCTAAGGAGAAGTGGTTTAAATATAATCCTCCCATTGAAGTAAAAGTAGGTGCACCTATTAAAGTTGAAGAAAAGATTATCACTTATAATGATCCTATTGTTCCTACTGCTTATGTTGAGAAACCACCTTTCCCTGTTAGAATAAAGAATCATGCTAAAGCTTCAACTGTGGTCAACAAAAGTAATATTAAGACACCTAAACCCCCTGAGCAAGTTAAAGTTGAACCTAATGTTGCTATGGTTAAAGATCTCTTGGCCGATAATATTGATGGGCATGTTATTTACTTCTATGATGAGACTGCTAGAATTGCTAAACCTGGTGCTAAAGGTAAACATAGACCTGTTGTAGGCATGCCTGTTATTTCTGTTAAAATAGGAGATCATTGTTATCATGGCTTGTGTGATATGGGTACTAGTGCTAGTGCAATACCTATTTCTTTATACAACAAAATTATGCATGATATTGCAGCAGCTAAAATAGAAGGTATTGATGTTACCATTAAGCTTGCTAATAGAGATACTATTTCACCAATTGGGATTGTTAGAGATGTTGAAGTCTTGTGTGGGAAGGCAAAATATCCTGCTGATTTTCTTATTCTTGGTTCCCCTCAAGATAGTTTTTGTCCCATTATATTTGGTAGACTCTTCTTGAATATTGTCAATGCTAAGATAGATTGCAATAAGGATATTGTTTCTGTTGGTTTAGGGGATATGTCTCATGAGTTTAAATTTTCTAAATTTTGTAGACAACCCCATGATAAAGAATTGCCTAGTAAAGATGAAATTATTGGTCTTGCTTCTATTGCCGTGCCTCCTACTGATCCATTAGAACAATATTTGCTAGACCATGAAAATGATATGTTCATGAATGAAAGAAGGGAAATAGATGAAGTATACTTTAAACAGGGACATATTCTGAAACACAACTTGCCTGTTGAAATCCTAGGGGATCCTCCTCCACCCAAGGGTGATCCCGTATTTTAGCTTAAACCATTACCTGATACTCTTAAATATGCTTATCTTGATGAAAAGAAAATATATCCTGTTATTATTAGTGCTAACCTTTCAGAGAAAGAGGAAGAGAAATGATTGAAAACTCTGAAGAAGCACCGTGCTGCTTTTGGATATATTCTTGATGATCTTAAGGGCATTAGTCCCACTCTATGTCAACACAAAATAAATTTGGAGGAACATGCCAAACCAGTTATTGATCATCAATGACGGCTGAATCCTAAGATGAAATAAGTGGTAAGAAAGGAAATATTAAAGCTCCTTGAGGCAGGTATAATTTATCCCATTGCTAATAGTCAGTGTGTAAGTCCTGTCCATTGTGTCCCTAAGAAGGGAGGTATTACTGTTGTTCCTAATGATAAAGATGAATTGATCCCGCATAGAATTATTACGGGTTATAGGATGGTAATTGATTTCTGCAAATTAAATAAGGCTACTAAAAAGATCATTACCCCTTACCTTTTATTAATCCAATGCTAGAAAGATTATCCAAACACACTAAATTTTGCTTTCTAGATGGTTACTCTGGCTTCTCTCAAATACATGTGTCAGCTGATGATCAATCAAAGACCACTTTTACTTGCCCTTTGGGTACTTTCTCTTATAGACGTATGCCTTTTGGTTCATGTAATGCACCTGCTACCTTTCAAAGATGCATGATGGCTATATTCTCTGACTTTTGTGAAAAGATATGTGAGGTTTTCATGGACGATTTCTCCGTTTATGGATCCTCTTTTGATGACTTCTTAAGCAACCTTGATCGAGTTTTGCAGAGATGTGAAGAAACTAATCTTGTCTTGAATTGGGAGAAATGCCACTTTATGGTTAATGAAGGTATTGTCTTGGGACACAAAATTTCTGAAAGAGGTATTGAAGTTGACAAAGCTAAAGTTGATGCTATTGAAAAGATTCCATGTCCCAAGGACATTAAAGGTATAAGAAGCTTCCTCGGTCACGCCAGTTTTTATAGGAGGTTCATTAAGGACTTCTCAAAATTTCTCGGCCTCTCACTAATCTATTACAAAAAGATATTCCTTTTATCTTTGATGATGATTGCGTAGAAGCATTTGAAATACTTAAGAAATCATTGATTTTTGCACCTATTGTTCAGCCACCTGATTGGAATTTACACTTTGAAATTATGTGTGATGCTAGTGATTATGCTGTAGGTGCTGTTCTAGGGCAAAGAGTTGATAAGAAATTAAATGTTATTCAATATGCTAGTAAAAGTCTAGACAATGCCCAGAGAAATTATGCTACCACTGCAAAATAATTTTTAGCAGTTGTATTTGCTTGTGATAAGTTCAGACCTTATATTGTTGATTCTAAAGTAACTATTCACACCGATCATGCTGCCATTAAATACCTTATGGAAAAGAAAGATGCTAAACCTAGACTTATTAGATGGATTCTCTTGCTACAAGAATTTGATTTTCATATTGTTGATAAAAAGGGAGCTGAGAACCCCGTTGCAGACAACTTGTCTAGGTTATAAAATGTTCTTGATGACCCACTACCTATTGATGATAGATTTCTTAATGAACAATTAAATGTCATAAATGCTTCTCGAACTGCTCCATGGTATGCTGATTATGCTAATTATACTGTTGCTAAATTTATACCATCTAGTTTCACATACCAGCAAAAGAAAAAGTTCTTCTATGATTTAAGAAATTACTTTTGGGATGACCCACATCTTTATAAAGAAGGAGTAGATGGTGTTATTAGACGTTGTGTACCTGAGCATGAATAGGAACAAATCCTATGCAAGTGTCACTTCGAGGCTTATGGAGGACACCATGCTGGAGATAGAACTGCACATAAGGTATTGCAATCCGGTTTTTATTGGCCTACTCTCTTCAAGGATGCCCGTAAGTTTGTCTTGTCTTGTGATGAATGCCAAAGAATTGGTAATATTAATAGACGTCAAGAAATGCCTATGAATTATTCACTTGTTATTGAGCCATTTGATGTTTGGGGCTTTGATTATATGGGACCTTTTCCTTCCTCAAATGGGTATACACATATTTTAGTTACTGCTGATTACGTTACTAAGTGGGTAGAAGCTATTCCAACTAATAGTGCTGATCATAACACCTCTATTACGATGCTTAAAGAAGTTATTTTTCCAAGGTTTGGAGTCCCTAGATATTTAATGACTGATGGTGGTTCACATTTTATTCATGGTGCCTTTCGTAAAATGCTTTCTAAGTATGACGTTAATCATAGAGTTGCATATCCTTATCACCCACAGTCTAGTGGTCAAGTAGAATTGAGTAACAGAGAGCTCAAATTAATTTTGCAAAAGACTGTTAATAGATCTGGAAATAATTGGTCCAAGAAACTTGATGATGCATTATGGGCCTATAGAACTGCATACAAAAATCCAATGGGTATGTCTCCGTATAAAATGGTTTATGGTAAAGCATGTCACTTACCTCTTGAACTAGAACATAAGGCATATTGGGCCATTAAAGAGCTCAATTATGATTTCAAACTTGCCGGTGAGAAGAGGTTATTTGACATTATCTCACTGGATGAATGGAGAACCTAGGCTTATGAAAATGCCAAGCTGTTTAAAGAAAAAGTTAAAAGATGGCATGACAAAAGGATACAAAAGCGTGAGTTCAATGTAGGTGATTATGTATTGCTATACAACTCTCGTTTAAGATTTTTTTGCAGGCAAACTTCTCTCTAAATGGGAAGGTCCTTACATTATCAAGGAGGTCTATCATTTCGGTGCCATAAAAATCAACAACTTCGAAGGCACAAATCCAAAGGTGGTGAATGGTCAAAGAATCAAACACTATATCTCAGGTAATCCCATAAATGTTGTAACCAATATTATTGAAACCGTAACCCCGGAGGAATACATAAGGGACACTTTCCAGAACGTTTCAGACTCCAAAATGGAATAGGTATGTGGTACGGTAAGTAAACCGACTCCAAAACAGTTCTTATGGCAATATTTCTCCGTTTTGGAATATTTAAAAAAATAGGAAAATAAGAAGCAGACCGGAAAGGACACGAGGCTTCCACGAGGGTGGGAGGCGCGCCCTACCCCCCTGGGCACACCCCCTGCCTCGTGGGCACCTCGTGTGCTCTCCGGACTCCATTTTCTTGTGCGATACTTCTTTTGGTCAGTAAAAATTCATTATATAATCTCCTGAAGGTTTTGACCACCGTATCATGCAAATATCTCTTGTCTTTGTTTCGAGCTGTTTTCTGTCAGGGTTGTCAAGGCCATGCATCATGTCGTCCCCCTCCTCCAACAATGGTGACAACGATGCTTGGCTAATGAATATAGAACTGAAGGGGGAAGAACCTATGGAGATCAACAAGGATGAAGGGATCAAGAAGGCCACGAAGGACCAAGTTCCGGCAGCAGAAGATATCCTCCAACTTGATCACAATCTTCTCACCCCAACTGAGATCGAAGCTTTCAATATGATTGAGTTAGCTCGTATACAAAACAAGTATCTCACACATGAAAATATGTTGTTGAAGGAGCATATCATCGCACTCAAGGGCATCATCCGCAAGTTGTAGGACCTCTTACGCTCGATGTGGGACTATCCATCATCAACATCCCCACCTTCTTCACCAGCAAAAGAGATATAATCACATGGGTATGGGCACTCCCCTTGGCAACTTCCAAGCTTGAAGGAGTGCCCGGTATCGTATCACCATCACTTTTATCTTTACCATTTTTCTTAGTTCGATCCTTTTGATAATATCTTGATCTAGTAGAATAAAGTTTTAGTATGATCTAGTTGTGAGTTTTTCTTTATGATCCCTCTATGCAATTGAGTCCGTGAGCTATATAATAAAGATTAGTGTTGAGTGAAGGGCTTGATTACTTTGCTATGATCTTGAGGGAATAAAATAAAAAGAGAAAGAATAAAAAGAAGTAAAGAGATCATATGGATCTTATGGAGAGTAATGAGCTCACATACAAAGAGTATGATGAATAAAAGTTGTTGAGAGTTGACAAACATAGTTTTGGTCATCGTTGCAATGAATAGTAAGTAATAAAGAAAGAGAGGTTCACATATAAATATATTATCTTGGACATCTTTTATGATTGTGAGCACTCATTAAAGTATGACATGCTAAGATTTGACGGTGGACAAGGAAGACAATGTAATGGGTTATGTTTTCTTACATCTGAGATAAATTATATTGTCATGGATCATCCAACATGTTGATCTTGCCTTTCCCTCTCTTGCTAGCCAATTCCTTTGCACCAAGTAGAGATACTACTTGTGCTTCCAAATATCCCTAAACCTAGTTTTGCCATGAGAGTCCACCATAGCTACCTATTGATTGAGTAAGATCCTTCAAGTAAGTTTTCATCGGTGCAAGCAATAAAAATTGCTCTCTAAATATGTATTACTTATTAGTGCGGAGAAAATAAGCTTTATACGATCTTGTGATATGTAAGAAATAAAAGCAATTGACTGCATAATAAAGGTCCATATCACAAGTCATAATATAAAGTGACGTTCTTTTGCATTAAGATTTTGTGCATCCAACCATAAAAGCACATGACAACCTCTGCTTCCCTCTACCAAGGGACTATCTTTCACTTTTATCTTCTACCTTACATTAGAGTCATGGTGATCTTCACCTTTCCTTTTTACATTTTATCCTTTGGCAAGCACAATGTGTTGGAAAGATCCTGATATACATAACTAATTGGATGTGAGTCTTCATGAACTTTTATTGTTGACATTACCCTTGAGGTAAAACGTTGGGAGGCAAAACTATAAGCCCCTATCTTTCTCTGTGTCCGATTAAAACTTCATACCCATAAATATTGCGTGAGTGTTAGCAATTGTGAAAGACTAAAAGATGGTTGAGTATGTGGACTTGCTGAAAAGCTCTTATATTGATTCTTTCCTATGTTATGATAAATTGCAATTGCCTCAATGACTGAGATTAGAGTTTGTTGGTTCTCAATGAAGTTTATGATTCATACTTGAAAGTGTGATTGAATTGTTACTTTAGCATAAGAGATCATTGAAAAGGAGCAAACATTACAAACCTATTATGCACATCTCCAAAAGTCCTTAAACTCCACGGGAGCACTTTTCAGAATATATAAAAAATACTGAGCACAAGAAATACCAAAGGGGGCCACACCCTGGCCACGAGGGTGGGGGGGCGCCCTACCCCCTGGGCGCGCCCCTGCCTTGTGGGCCCCCTGGTGGCCCTCTGATGCCCATCTTCTGCTATATGGAGTCTTTCGTTGAGAAAAAAACCATAAGCAAGCTTTCGGGATGAGACTCCGCCACCACGAGGCAGAACCTTGGCAGAACCAATCTAGGGCTCTAGCGGAGCTGTTCTGCCGGGGAAACTTCCCTTCGGGAGGGGGAAATCATCACCATCGTCATCACCAACGATCCTCTCATCGGGAGAGGGCCAACCTCCATCAACATCTTCACCAGCACCATCTCCTCTCACACCCTAGTTCATCTCTTGTATCCAATCTTTGTATCCAAACCTCAAATGGTACCTGTGGGTAGCTAGTAGTGTTGATTACTCCTTGTAGTTGATGCTAGTTGGTTTACTTGGTGGAAGATCATATGTTCAGATCCATTATGCATATTAATACCCCTCTGATTATGAACATGAATATGCTTTGTGAGTAGTTACGTTTGTTCCTGAGGACATGGGAGAAGTCTTGCTATTAGTAGTCATGTGAATTTGGTATTCGTTTGATATTTTGATGAGATGTATGTTGTCATCCCTCTAGTGGTGTCATGTGAACGTCGACTACATGACACTTCACCATTGTTTGGGCCTAGAGGGAGGCATTGGGAAGTAATAAGTAGATGATGGGTTGCTAGAGTGACAGAAGCTTAAACCCTAGTTTATGCGTTGCTTCGTAAGGGGCTGATTTGGATCCATATGTTTCATGCTATGGTTAGGTTTACCTTAATACTTTTGTTGTACTTGCGGATGCTTGCAATAGGAGTTAATCATAAGTGGGATTCTTCTCCAAGTAAGGACATCACCCAAGCACCGGTCCACCCACATATCAAATTATCAAAGTACCGAACGCGGATCATATGATCGTGATGAAAACTAGCTTGGCGATAATTCCCATGTGTCCTCGGGAGCGCTTTACATCATATTAGAGTTTGTCAAGGCTTGAACTTTGCTACACAAAGGATTGGGCCATCTTGCTGCACCTTATTTACCTTTATTACTTGCTACTCGTTACAAATTACCTAATCACAAAACTATCTGTTACCGATAATTTCAGTGCTTGCAGAGAATACCTTACTGAAAACTGCTTATCATTTCCTTCTGCTGCTCGTTGGGTTTGACACTCTTACTTATCGAAAGGACTACGATAAATCCCCTATACTTGTGGGTCATCACACTCCTTCTTCATTGAACGCTTTTTTCTCACTTGATGATGTGGGAGCATAACATGAGGCTTTGTAAGCACCACTTGACTTGTTGTGGAGCTCTTCCTTAAGTGACATATCATGAGCAACAATTCTTCCAATGACTTCCTTTGGCTTGAGATCTTTGTAATTGGGCATCATTTGGATCAATGTGCACACGATATCATATTTTCCATCCAAGGCTCTTAGGATCTTCTTGATGATGAATCTATCGGTCATCTTTTCACTTCCTAAGCCGACAATCTAATTTGTGATGAGAGCAAGCCTAGAGTACATTTCAGTGACACCTTCACCATCCTTCATTTTGAACTTGTCAAGTTGACTTTGAAGCACATCCAATTTAGATTCCTTGACGGAGTCGGTACCCTCGTGCATATCAATCAAAGTATCCCAAATTTCCTTTGCATTATCAAGACGGTTTATTTTGTTGAATTCTTCGGGGCACAATCCATTGAAGAGAATATACAAGCTTGAGCATTGTATTGCAGCATCTTCACTTCCACGCTAGCTTCACGGTTCAGTTCTCTCCCATCAAATAATTCATCTTGTAAGCTAATGCACACAATAGCCCAAACGGCGGGGTTATGTCCAAGAATATGCGTTTTCGTCTAATGCTTCCAACTAGCAAAATTAGTACCATCAAAGTAAGGACCTCTACGGTGGTAATTTCCCTCGCTAGATGCCATACTCTCCTAGGTTATGAAACCAAGGCTATGATCACCAAAAGCTAAGGAATCAAGGCAAACAGAGACCAAAGCTTGGCAGATTTTAGCAACTTAGCACTAGTCAAGTAAACAACCTACACATGCAAGTCTAAGAGTATAGCAGTGGAATGTAAAACATTGCACATGAAGGTAAAGGGAGGAGTTTGAGGGAGCAAACGCAATGTAGACACGAAGATTTTTGGCGTGGTTCCGATAGGTGGTCCTATCGTACATCCATGTTGATGGAGACTTCAACCCACGAAGGGTAATGGTTGTCCAAGTCCACGAAGGGCTCCACCCACAAAGGGTCCACGAAGAAGCAACCTTGTCTATCCCACCATGGCCATCGCCCACGACGGACTTGCCTCACTAGGGTAGATCTTCACGAAGTAGGCGATCTCCTTGCCCATACAAACTCCTTGGTTCAACTCCACAATCTTGACGGAGGCTCCCAAGTGACACCTAACCAATCTAGGAGACACCACTCTCCAAAAGGTAATAGACAGTGTGTTGATGATGAACTCCTTGCTCTTGTGCTTCAAATGATAGTCTCCCCAACACTCAACTCTCTCTCATAGGATTGGATTTGGTGGAAATATGATTTGAGTGGAAAGCAACTTGGGAAGGGCTAGAGATCAAGATTTATGTGTTTGGAATGGAATATCTTGACCTCAACACAAGTGTAGGTGGTTCTCTCTCAGAAAATGTATGATGGAAGTTTAGGCATGTTCTAATGGCTCTCTCCATGAATGAAGAGTGGGTGGAGGGGTATATATAGCCTCCACACAAAATCTAACTATTACACATAATTTTCCAAACTCGGTGGGACCGAATCAGAGAACTCGGTCAGACCGATTTAGTTCATAATGTGAACGTTAGGATTTTCGATGGGACCGACATGTCAACTCGATGGGACTGATTCTATTAGGGTTAGGGCATAACGTAATCTCAGTGAGACCGATTACTCAAACTCGGTCAGGTAAACTCGGTGGGACCAATTCGCTCATTTCGGTTGGATCGAAACGTTACGTAGGGGAAACAAAGAGTTTGCGTTACAAACTCGGTGGGACTGATCGCTCATCTCGGTTAGACCGAAACTTTATGAAGGGAAACAGAGAGTTTGCAATCCCATATCGGTGAGACCAAGATCCCTATAGGTAAGACCGAAGTGACTAGGGTTTTGTGGCAGTGGCAATGTCAACTAAACTCGGTGGCGCTGGATGGAATGTTTCGGTGGGGCCGATTTTGACTCTTGGTTTGGGACATATGTGGATATGAGAAAGTGGTTGAGGGTTTTGGAGCATATCACTAAGCATTTTGAGCAAGTAACCCATTAAGCAACACCTCATCCCCTTTTAACAGTATTGGCTTTTTCTATGGACTCAATGTGATCTTGGATCACTAAATGGTAAAATGTAGAGTCTTGAGCTTGAGCTTGAGCTTGAGCCAATCTTTTTTCCTTAGCATTTTGAGGGGTCCATATTTCTAATCCATGCCATGCCAATCATTGAGCTTTCCTGAAATATTTATCTTGAAATAGTATTAGCTCAATGAGCTATATGTTATTAGGAATTACCAAAACCACCCAGGGATAGTTGCACTTTTAATCTCCCCCTTTTTGGTAATTGATGACAACATATAGATCAAAGCTTCGACAAATGATAATAAGATTGAAATACATCATCGCTTTGAGAAGTATGTGATAAGCAAGAGCTCCCCCTAAATTTGTGCATTATTTAAAATTTGCTTTTGAATGCAAATGCACAACCGATTAGGATCATGTGTCACTCTTCCATGTCACATACATCTTGATGGAGCGCTCAAAATGATATAACTTAAAAGCATGCACTCATCACCAAGCAAAGTGAATGGTCATATAGAGATATAAAGGATATTATCATCCAAGCAAGCATTAAAGTAGCACACGATCAATCACATGATCACACAAGTATCTCACACAAGGACATAAAGTATCTCACAAAGTCAAATAAAAAGTTCAACCAAAAGGCAAAGAAGCAAAACACTCTCTCGAAGCCTATGATCTATACATATTCCTCCCCCTTTGGCAACAAGTTACCAAAAAGTTCAAATATGCATAGTGCTATGCGTCTCTCAGGCTTGGTCTTTGGGAGGTGGTGTAGAGAGAACTCCAAGGACGAAGGCATCCGTTGATGTAGTTGGAGCTGGTGGAGTGGCTGCTGGAGGTGGTGCTGAGGCTGTGGCTGCTGGTGCTGATGTTATTGCTCTTGTATCAGGTACATGCACTATAGCAGACCTCTGTCCTCTAGGCACTCACTGAAATGCATCAGTAGTTGCCTTCCCTCTCTTCTCTTCTGCTTGCTCCTGGAGCTTCTCAACTGATGTTTGAATCTTAGTTACCTTCAGATCAAGATTATAAAATTTAGTTTCTACGATCCTCTCCAAGCTCTCCTGGTTTTGAGTAGAGTGGCCAAGCCCTTCTCAATCCTCAGTGTAGATTGGATCAGATATGCAAGTTGATCTTGCTTGCTCTTCAGGAAAACTCGAGATGCCTCTTCAACACTTGGCATCTTGGCAGCTTTCTCAGCCTTTGCTTTGGCTCTCTTCTCCTGTGCTTGAACTGATGATGGTTCCTCCTCATTCATCACTACAGTGCTGTCTTCAAAATCAGGATATAAGGGTAGATGCTCCTTATCCAACAGATATGTTCCTGTGCCCATCTTGGAGTTGATGAGCTCCTGAATGTGTGGAGCATACCCATAGCTTCTCTTCTGGTTAGCGGCAGTCCTCTTGATTGTCTCTACAATCAGACTCATGACCTTGAACTTCTGAGGGACATCAAAAAGCTGTAGCAGATTGATAGAATGCCCTCTGATCATCTTGTGATCTCCTGACTTGGGTAGCAATGTGTGCCTAAGGATCCAGTTGATGGTAGGCAGACTAGACAACAAGAAATGTACTGATCCAAGCTTGTGAGTCTCCAAAGCTTTATCTGGGATCTCCTTGTACATGTTTGCCATAGTGTTGTGGTATTTCTTCTTCTTGGCATATGCATCCAAGTCATCCTCATGTTCCTTTGGGGCATTTATCATCTTGGCCCATTCTTCAACAGTGGACTGGTACCTAGTACCTTTTGACATCCAAATGATCTTCCCATTTGGGTAAAAGTGAGCACTGGAGTAAAACTGCATGATCAACCCATCATTCCATTTTGTGAGCTTCTGTCCAACAAACTCATCTACTCCACATGCTTTGAAGCTGTCATAAACTCCTGGGAAGTGATCTTCATTCTCCTTGATGAATTACCAATCAACCCATCTCATGTCACACACACAATGGGCTTCTTGTCAAGCAAAATAGTTTCATAGAAGTCTTGCTATTCTTTTGTGTGAAACTTGTAGTCAACTGTAGTCCTTCTCCTCACATCATAGGGATCAGACTGTCTCCACAATCTCAGTCCAGCATCTTTTCTGATGTGCATGTCTTCAGCTACTGGATGAGTATCATTGTGGTCTGGGATCTTGGGTTTCAACTTTCTCAAAACAAGAGACTCGTCATCCACTTCTTCAGCTTCAGGCACTGGGGCCTTGTTCTTCTCTTCAGCATGAATACTTCTGGTGTCCCTCTTGGGCTTAGGAAGCTTCTGAGCTTGAGCTCTGGGGGCAGTTTGGGCTTTGATGTTGCAGCCCCTGACTTTATAGCATCTCCCATAAGCTTCTGAGCTTTGGGTGCTGGAGCATCCTCTTCTTCTTCTTCATCTTCAGAGGGATCTTTCTTCATGGAGGGCTTGCCAATGACTCTAGCAATGGTCTTCTTAACTCTTTCCTTTCTCTTCTTTCCCTCTCCAGCTTCTTTGGGTTCAAGAGCGAACTCCATTGTTTCTTGAGTAGAGGCTCTGGCCTTAGACATAGGAATCCTTTTTGCTGGAGCCTTCCTATCCATCCCTGGCTTAACTATAGCAGATGTTCCATACTCCTTTTCAGCACCTTCTTCTTGGAGCTTACTTCCTCATCAATAGCCACATAGTTCTCATCCTCTGAATCTGAGGTTCTCTTCTTCCTTGTTCTGGTGGCTGCCTTTGGCAAGTTACTTGGAGTGCTCCCGCTGCCATCATCAGAAGTGCTTGAGGGATCTGAGCCCTCACTTTGCTGCACATGTTCCTCAGACCTGTTGTGACTGTCACTCTGATCAGACATCTTTGCAAACTTACTGATAGTAGACCCTGTGAATAGATGTAGATGAGGTAGAGTGGATGAGAATCACAAAGTGCAGAGGTTTTGCAAATCAGATGACTTAAAAACTTAGTTTTAGTTCTCTACAGAAAGCATTTCGGAGCTACCTATTTGTAAACTCGGTGATACTGAAGCAGCTTTTGGAACCTAAACTAGTGAACTCGGTCAGACCGAGTCATAGTTCGGTGGCACCGAGAGTGCTAGGGTTTCACAAAGAATAGAACTCGTTCACACTGATTTGCAATTTTCGGTCAGACAGAAAATGCATGTGCTATGGCCTAAGACAAATCGGTGAGACCGATTTCTACAACTCGGTCGGTCCGAGATGAGTTCGGCGGAGACCTAACCCTAAATTTTCAAATTGAATCTAACCTAAAGAATGTTTTCAGTGGATAGAGTGTTTGCATACGTGGTAAGGATCATGGCAAAACAATGTGCTACGAACCAGAGGTAAAGGAATAGCACAAAAGGTCCAGCCCATACCCTAGTTCGGCAGGAGTTCGCTATGGTGACAACGGTGGGGCAGATTTCCTTGACGACGACAGAGACCAGCGGCAGGAGGTTGCTGGCGGCGAGGAGAGGATCCGGAGACCCGAGAAGGCAGAGAAGGACACGCACGGGATGAAGAGTTTTGGAGAAATTTCCAAATTCAACCCGTGAGTATATATATCCCAACCCCGTCGGTGTGACCGAGTGGAACAACTCGGTGGCACCGAGATGCAGAATCGCGAGTGGTTACCGCAACTCGGTGTGACTGAAAAGTTCAAATCGGTTGCACCGAGATGGAAAACCTAGATCAACTTAGTGAACTCGGTGTGACCTAAGTGGATGACTCGGTCATACCGAAATGCACAAAGAGGTTTTGGAAGTTTAAGTCTATGACGAATCGGGGACTCCGACTGCTCCTCACACAGAGTGGTTCGAATCTGACTTGATCAAACTTTGTGATGTAGCATGAATAGAGTTTGAGATGAGAAAAGCATAGATATCTAAAGGAGGTTCTTAGGCATTCTTGTCCATCCGTTTGGCAAAAGATAAAAAGCCAAACAATCAAAACAACAAATGGATGTCCTCGAATGAGTAAAATATGCAACCAACATGCTCACACAATAAGATGGCAAATGAAATATGTGACAAAGCATGCACAATCACTCTAGCATCTATCAATCAATTTGCGATGACTAGGTCATCTATATATGAGTATATTGACTGAGGATTCAAATGAGAACATTTGATAGTAGGTCATACTCATCGTTTAAGCACAAGTGGGGTTGCCACTTTTACATAGAGCATTGTTGTGTTCACACCATTAGAGTTGCTTTAGCTCAATTGGTTAGAGTAAAGCTCCCCCTAGATGTGATATCCCCCTTAAGAGGGATGAACTAACCTTGGGGTTTGTCGATGATGACTTCATGTAGGTGTTGAAGATGTAGATGCTCAATGTTGATGTAGATCATTTGGAGCAATCTATTAGAGTGAGTTGCACTTTCAATACCTACACGGGTTAGTCCCACAAGGAACAAACAAGGATATCCATAGACATAGAGTGATGTTCACATAGGATGATGTCCATGAAAGCATTAGGTTACCTTGTCCCTTGTCTTACCAACAAGAGGATTTGTGACTCCTTGAACTAGTGCAAGATGTGGAAGTTGTTTGCACTTGTCCTCGCCAAAATGATATGAGTGAAGTATGTTGGCGGAGTCACCCTCAAGAACTCTCTAGTTCTTCTTCTTCGGGATCCACACCATCTTGATGGGAATCCTTGGAGCTGTAGTCGTACTTGATGAAGTAGAACTTGACATAGTCTTGGGAACCCACTTGACCAAGGCTTTGGGAGCTTCCTCAAATGCATCAATCTCCTCTTGAAGCTTGTCCTTGCCTTTTTGCTTGTGGTCTAGTGGTGGAAGATCATCTTGATCTTGTGTTCCTTGGAAAGAAGTAGGATCATACTTCTCTTGTTGAGGAACAAACTTTGTCTTGGGGTATTGATCTTCTTCCCACTCAACTCCATTGGCATTGAACTTTCGTTCAAAACCAACACCTTGATTCTTCCAGGGTCTTCCTTGCTTGCGTACAATTTCCTCAAATTGCTTACTTCCGGCAAGGCTCTTGTAAACACCTGTCTCTATAATTCCCTTCAATAAGCTATTTTCTTCCTCAAGTGTAAATTGGCTAAGAGAATCATTAGTGGAATCAAGAGAACTACTAGAAGCAACATCATTGGGTTTAGCATGATTATTGTTACTACTAGAAGAAGAATCTTTCTTACTCTTGTTGCTAGATTTAACTTGAGGCATGTAAGTAGACAAGAGTAAACGCTTGGCAATGTAAGAAGAACTTTTCTTGCGAAGATCATCATTTATCGCTTTTAAGAACTCATTCTCTTGATCAAGGTTGAGCTTTTCGAAGCATAACTTCTCATGAGTCTTTAAAAGCTCTCGATGATCTTCCAAGGTAGTTTCATGAGCTAAGTTAAGAGTGGTTAGTTCTTTAGTTACACGCTCAATCTCCTTCTTATCATCGTCATTCGTTTTAGCATGATTAATAGCAAGTTCATCATAGTTTTCATCACTAGAATTGTCAACAAGTAAATCATCATCACCTAGCAAATCATCTTCATCACTATTGAAATCAACATACTCGGGGTGTGATACCTTTGGGCCTTTAGCCATGAAGTATCTTCGAATTCCTTCATTTGGTGACTCAAATATGTTGTAGGAGTTGTTTGACACAAGTGCTAGACCGGCAACACCTTCATCTTGAGTATATTTGGAGTCGGAGTGATTATCGGAGTCGGAGCCTGTCAGACCACGGGTTCCGCAAAAACCTCGAGGTTCGAACACTAGGGTGCACGAGAAGGTTTTCTCCCTATCAATCCACGCCCTAGCTCTCTAAGATCTCGCGGACGAACACGATGAACTCACAACACAGAAAGACACAAGATTTATACTAGTTCGGGCCACTGTTGTGGTGTAATACCCTACTCTAGTGTGGTGGTGGTGGATTGCCTCTTGGGCTGATGATGAACAGTACAAGGGGAAGAACAACCTCCTGAGGTTGAGGTGTTCTTGTGCTTGGTGAACTTGTGTGGGTGAGATGATCTTGGATCCGTCTCCCTCTCTTTCTCCCCATCTCTCTCCTGATCCATCTCCAATCAGTCCCCTCTACTGTGGTGGCTAGTTCTACTTATATAGGCCCTGGCACTCTCTCCAAATATTGAGCGGGAAGGGAGCCAACAACGGCCAATTTGAAAGGGGACAACTAGTACAACTTATCCTGACAAAAGTAGTCTTTGTCTGCAAAAGGCTCTGGTGGTGACGCCGTCTTGGGCTCCATGGTGACCTCCGTCTTTCTGTCCTGCTGGTCTTGGTCTCGTTGCACTGATATGGAAACCTTTCCTTGATGCCTCAGTACTCCGCGCCTGCGCTTGCCCCTTGGCACCAAAGAGGAAGCAAGGACACTGTGCGTGCTGGCGCGCGCCTGGCGCCCGCCTGGTCTCGATCGTCATGGCTCACGTCACGAGGACCTCGCGAGGTTTGCATTGCCTTGATCTCTCCGCCCCTCGTGAGCCTGCCTGGCGAGGCCGCTTTTGAGGAGGTCTTGCGTCGTCCGCCTCGCAAGGCTTGGCCCCTCGCAAGGGTCTTGAATACCTCATCGATGAAGATGGGCCGCACAGACCTGCCAGCCCAGTCACGCCACGGGCCGCAAGCAGGCAAGTCTGGGGACCTCCGTTCCTAGAATGCCGACAGTAGCCCCCGGGCCCAAGGCGGGCTTGGGCTTGGCTTCGAGGTGAAGCCAAAGGTCAAGCGCGGAGCACCGCGGGCCCCAAAAGCCTACGACCTTGGTTGACGTGTGGCGGTTGATTGGACGTGGGCGTCTCCGCTTCCCCACACTGCCTCGGCAACTGCCCGTCTTAACAAAAAGGCTGGCGCAGACAATGCTTGCCTTCATTTCTTCTTCCTCGCCTTGCTCCAGATCCCCTTTCTCGCTCCTTGCTGCCGAAACCTCCATATCCGCTCCAACCTCGCTCTGCATCTGCGACCAATGGCGCCGCGCAAGGTCAAGTCCTCCTCGGCGCCGGCTTGGTTTGAGCCAGCCCTCGATGCACCCAACATCACGGAGAAGAACCTTGCCACCACGCACTTGCTGACGGCAGGGGAGAGTAACGAGAGGGGGAAGACGGAGCTCTGGCTTGCCTCCGACGCGCCGGAGCCTGAGGGAAGCACCTTCTTCCCTTTCTTTAAGAGCAGAATCACCGCCGGGTTGGTTCCCCCCTTTTCTAATTTCTTTTTCGAGGTCCTCGACCACTTCGGGCTGCAGGCGCTGCATCTCCATCCCAACTCCATTCTTCTCTTGTCTATCTTCACCTACTATTGCGAGGCATACCTGGGCATGATGCCGTCCGTGGCACTGCTGCGCCACTTTTTCTTCCTCCGCCTCACCGGCGGCCATATCTCCGGGTGCGCTAACTTCATCGCGGCTGGCCAGGCCAACTCGATCTCGAACACCGGGAAGAGGATTGACAACATCAGGGCCAAATGGGTCATGATGAGTGACAAATGCGTGCATCCACGCTTGGAACTGCCGACGGAGGCGCCCCAGTCTGACAAGGGGTGGTCTCGTGTAGAGCTCGCCGATGAGCGGGCGTCGTCGGTGTTGGAGCAGATGAAGATCGATTTGAAGCTGGTCAATGCGAAGGCGGCCAAGGTGACGGGGGCCATGCTCCTGAAGGAATTCTTAACGCTGCGCGTTGCTCCACTTCAGGCGCGCATGCGCCCTTTGTGGAAGCTTGGAGATGAAGAAGACACGATTCATCTAAGCCCGGTGGCCTTGCCTGATGACGAGCTGACTGGAGTTCTGCGCCTCTTGGTTGGGGATAACCAAGAGTACCCGCCGAACGCCTTTCTTACTTTGTTCCATCGCAAGGACTGGGAGCAATTCGTTGCCTTCAGGCCGACCTTTGACGTGGGCGGGCTGGTGCCGTCGGCGCTCGCTGGGGCCTCTGCAACGCCGAAATCGGTGGAGGTGTCTTCTGACGAGTCCCGCGGGGAGGAAGAGGGGGAGGAGGACTCGGAGGATACCCCCGAGGATATGGGGGAGAACTCCCCCTTGAGCAAGGCCGACATCCTCCACGCTCTACCAGACGACGCCGAGGTCGACGCCTGCCAGGAGGTGAGGGAGCTGCCCCTCATCCCGACAAGGGTGTAACACCCCGGATATGACTTTCCCAATATGTATTCCAACTCTTGTCGTTTCCGGCCTTAAGTTATTTTATTTTCTCGGGTTCGGGTTTTTGTCTCCGTGTGTTGTTGTCGTTGTAATGCATCTCATATCATGTCATCATGTGCATTGCATTTGCATACGTGTTCATTTCTTGCATTCGAGCATTTTCCCCGTTGTCCGTTTTGCATTCTGGCGCTTCGTTCTCCTCCGGTGGTCATTTCTACCTTTCTTTCGTGTGTGGGGATTAAACATTTCCGGATTGGACTGAGACTTTCCAAGCGGCCTTGGTTTACTACCGGTAGACCGCCTGTCAAGTTTCGTATCATTTGGACTTCGTTTGATACTCCAACGGTTAACCGAGGGACCAAAAAGGCCTCGTATATGTTGCAGCCCAACACCCCTCCATTTTGGCCCAAAACCCACCAAAACCCTCTCCATCATCTAGAGCGTTTGATCACGATCGCGTGGCCAAAAAACGCACCTCATTTGGACTCTCCTAGCTCCCTCCACCTCTATTTAAAGGCCCCTCCTCGAAAATCTCGGATCCCCTCCTCAAAACCCTAAAAAAAATATCTCCTCCGCTGCCGTCGGACACGTCCAGACAGAGCAGACGTGTCCGCCCACCACCGCCGACCAATCCGCGCGCGCCACGTGTCCTGGGCGGCGCCCACTTCGCCGCCGACCGCGAGGGACCACCAGGCCCGAGGCCGGCCCCCGCGGCCCATCCGCCGCGCGCCGCCAGGTCTCCTCGCCCGCGCCATCTTCCCGCGGCCGTGCCTGCTCTCGCCGGCCGGCGTCGCCGCGCCACCGCGGCCATCTTCAACGCCGGCGGCAGCCGCCGCCCCGCTCCGCCACACTCCTCACCGGACGCCGCCCTCCGGCCGCCCCTCGTCGCCCGCGCCCACCTCCACCGCGCCTGGGGCCGGCGAGCCTCTCCTCCGCCTCCCCGTCGACCTCCGGCGAGCTTCATCTCCGTCGGTGAACAGTAACTCCGGCGGGCTGCTTCGAAATCTGTGCCAGATCTAGATCTGGAAATTGGGACGGTTGACTTTTTGCCCGAAACCCTAGTTCATATGCCCATGTTCATTGTGCCGTAACTTTGCATCCGTAGCTCCGTTTCGCGCATATAGCATATCAAAATGTTCGCCCCAGAGAGTACATCATTTTATTCCATTGCATCATTTTGATTTGAGTTCATCTTGATGCCTGAAATGCTGTTAGAAGAGGGCTACTTGAGATAATTGTCAGATCTGCTGCTCCATTTAGATATTTGTCATTTTTGCCATGATTATTGTGTGCATGATATGCCCATGAGCTCTACATATGTTTTGTTAAGGGTTTTGCCATCTTTCCAGAGGTGCAACCCATGTACTTTTGTGCTGTGTGTGGTGACTAGCACAAGCTTGCAAAGTGAGGCTCTTGGTAATGCTGATTTCAGGGACTTAGCATTTCCACTAAGTCCTTGATCTATTTATCTCATGTGGCCATATGTTCATGTTGTTTCCTAGTGATCCATGCCTCTTTTGAGGATGATCAGTAAGGATGTTTTGTTAATCTTATAGTGATCTATCCATCCATGTCTTTGTTTGCATTATGGAGTACCCTAGCTTGAGTCATTCGAGCTCTACTTTTGCTACTTCGTGAATCTGGGCAGATTGTCTACTTGTTAGCGATTTTGCCGATGATGTTGTAGTTGATCTGTGCATGCTATGCTATTGTTCTTGCCATGTCTAGCTTGCATTTTGTCCATGCTTAGCTTTTCATGACTTGCTCTGTAGTGAGTGCATTGACCTCGTAAACATGCCTACTTGATATCTGTTTTCAGCATGCTCCAGTTTTCACTAAGTCTGAAAACTGATTATGTTTTTGCCATGTTCACATGCTTGCAATTGTATTTTCTGATCCCTTTTGGCTCAAGGTCACTAAGGTACTTTTGTTAAGCTCTTTGAGTAGCTCCATGCCATGCTTTACTTTGCCATGTTCAGGTCCTGTAGCATGTAGTTTTGTTGCTCGGAAGAGTGCTATCTGATCTGAAATTCCACACAAGTGTTAATCTCACTAAGTCTGAGATCTGTTACCATATGCATTTTTGCCATGCTTGTTTGAACCTGTTAATGGATGAATCGGCTGTAGCTCAGTGCTAGACTTTTGTTAAGCTTCTTGAATGCATCCCTGCCATGTATTTTGTTGCCATGTTTGGGTGCTGTAGCATGTTCATCTCGTTGCATTTAGATGGCTACTTGCTGTAAATCGTAGAACGTGGCCATATTTGAATCGCTTGCCATTTCCAAACCGTAACTCCTATTCCGGCGTTCTTTATATCGTTTTCAATCGATTTCATCTCATATTTCCAGTGGCACACTTGGATTTCCAAGTTGAGGCCAGGTGCTTGCATCCCTTGTCAAATCTTGCATATGCATCCCGCATAGCATACCATAATTGCATCATATTGTTTGAGCCTTGCACGTGGTTGATTGTGTTCCGTTTGCTTGTTTGTCTTGTTTGGGTAGAGCCGGGAGACGAGTTCGCCAACGAGGAGCCCGTTGAGTTTGCTTTCGAGGATCCAGTCAACTCTGACAACTTTGCAGGCAAGATGATCATACCCTCGAAATCACTACTATCTTTGCTTTGCCAGATGCTCACTCTTTTGCTATGCCTATGCTGCGATGCCTACCACTTGCTTTCAAGCCTCCCAAATTGCCATGTCAAACCTCTAACCCACCATGTCCTAGCAAACCGTTGATTGGCTATGTTACCGCTTTGCTCAGCCCCTCTTATAGCGTTGCTAGTTGCAGGTGAAGATTGGAGACCGTTTCTTGTTGGAACATTATTTACTTGTTGGGATATCATTATATTGCCATGTTATCTTAATGCATCTATATACTTGGTAAAGGGTGGAAGGCTCGGCCTCTCGCCTAGTGTTTTGTTCCACTCTTGCCGCCCTAGTTTCCGTCATATCGGTGTTATGTTCCCGGATTTTGCGTTCCTTACGCGGTTGGGTTATAATGGGAACCCCTTGATAGTTCGCCTTGATTAAAGCTTTTCCAGCAATGCCCAACCTTGGTTTTACCATTTGCCACCTAGCCTCTTTTTCCCTTGGGTTTCCGGAGCCCGAGGGTCATCTGATTTTAGCCCCCCCTGGGCCAGTGCTCCTCTGAGTGTTGGTCCAAACTAGAGTCCTGTGCAGCGCCCCCACGGGGAAACTCGAGGTTTGGTTTTAGTTATATGGAGAGCTCATCTGAGTGTGCCCTGAGAACGAGATATGTGCAGCTCCTATCGGGATTTGTCGGCACATTCGGGCGGTGTTGCTGGTCTTGTTTTAACCTGTCGAAGTGTCTTGAAGAACCGAGATACCGAGTCTGATCGGAACATCTCGGGAGGAGGTCTATTCCTTTGTTGACCGTGAGAGCTTGTCATGGGCTAAGTTGGGACTCCCCTGCAGGGATTTGAACTTTCGAAAGCCGTGCCCGCGGTTATGGGCAGATGGGAATTTGTTAATGTCTGGTTGTAGATAACTTGAACCTTAACTTAATTAAAATGAATTAGAAGTGTGAGTTACCATGATGGTCTCTTCTCGGCGGAGTCCGGGAAGTGAACACAGTGTTGGAGTAATGCTTGCCGCAGGTTTGCCCTCTAGTTATTAGTTCGCGCTTTGCCTTCTCTTCTCGCTCTCTTTTGCGAACAGTTTAGCCACCATATATGCTAGTCACTTGCTGCAGCTCCACATATATTTACCTTGCCTTACCTATTAAGCTTAAATAGTCTTGATCGCGAGGGTGCGAGATTGCTGAGTCCCTGTGGCTCACAGATTACTATTACACCAGATGCAGGGCCTGATGATTCCGCTCCAGGTGACGCGCTTGAGCTCAAGTGGGAGTTCGACGAGGACTCTCAACGATACTATGTTCTTTCCTGATGATCAGTAGTGGTGCCCAGTTGGGGTGATCGGGACCGTGTCGCATGTTGGGTTATCTTTTATTTTGGCGCCGTAGTCGGGCCATGAGTGTTTGGATGATGTAATGTTATTTATGTACTTGATTGACGTGGCGAGTGTAAGCCAACTATGTTATCTCCCCTTTTATTATCTATATTACATGGGATGTTGTGAAGATTGCCTAACTTGCGACATATGCCTTCAATGCGATTATGCCTCTAAGTCGTGCCTCGACACGTGGGAGCTATAGTCGCATCGAGGGTGTTACAAGTTGGTAATCAGAGCCTTCCCCGACCTTAGGAGCCCCATTGCTTGATCGTTTTTAGCAGCCGAGTTGTGTCTAGAAAAATGTTTTGAGTCATTTAGGAATTATATATCGGAGAGTTTAGGAATTCTTTTTACTTCCCAGTCTCCTCATCGCTCTGGTAAGGCATCCTGACGTAGAGTTTTGACTCTTCTCTTCTCAAATTTCACTAAAAATTTTTAGGATCACGCGGGTATCTTGGAATCGTTCCGATGGTTTTATGACGAGAACATTGTCTTGGTGCCTCCTGTCAGGGGTTTTGTGGAAGTGTCCCGGGGAGTTGAGCTCTGAGGTGTTGTCGTCATAATTTTATCGTTGCAGTTCTGGAATACCTGAGTTTAGTACGCCGACATCGAAAATCTCTTTTATGCAGTTCGTTGGTGAGATAACCTCGACGCCACCCAGTACTGGGGCGGGAGTTCGGGAGTATCGCCATAACTTGTATAACGGATGCTTTTCGAAGGTTGAGGTAGATGGTTTCCGAAGTTTTTCTCGGTTATGTGTTGAAGGATGGATACAGCTGGATGTAGGATTTGCTAGATTTGGGTGAGATATTATGCTTCCCCTGTATCCCCAACACCTGATTGCATAACCGGAAAGGTTCGGGAGTTTCATAGGTGGGAATTCTAGTAGCTCTAGTTCTTCTTCCACGGATATTTGGTTTGAGATTGGGATTTCTTACCGATTATTCGTTCTTGATCCGTACCTTGTTGATTTATTTCTCTACCTAAATTCTAAGTGGCTTCTCAATTTATGGATATGTGACCATTTCAAGAGGAATGCATTCGTTCATTTTGTTCGGATGTGAAGACTATATGTTGCAATTTTCATTCCGTTGGATTCAGCTTCAATTTTATCTGTCAATGTGCTAACGGTGGTCAACCTCTTCAGGATGGCTCCCGCTAAGAGCACCATCAGAATCAGAATCAGATCCGCCACCACCTCCACCTCCTCCGGAGGCATGGCAAGCTGTGATGGCCGCAACCAATGCAAACACACAGTTGATCATGCAAATTCTTCAAGAGCGCAATCAAGGCAACCAAGGGAACCAAGGCAACAATCAGAATCACTTTGCTACACTCAACCAGTTCCTTGCTAACGGGCCAAAGACTTTCAGCAATTGTGTTGAGGCAACCGATGCTGACGATTGGCTTGTGGATCTGTGCAAGCATTTCGAGTGCAGTAACGTCAGGCCTGAGGACTTTGTCAAGTTCGCTTCCTTCCAACTCAAAGATCAAGCTGCAGAATGGTTCCAGCAGTACAAGGATTCCAGAGGTGGACGTGTATCACCTGGGATGAATTCCGTCAAGATTTCAGAGCTCACCATATCCCTCAGAGCGTGGTTGAAAGCAAGCGTGAGGAATTCCGCAACCTGAAGCAAGGCTCTTTGTCTGTCTATGACTACAACAAGTTGTTTCAGAAGCTCGCCCGCTTTGCCAAGCAGGACGTCCCTGATGAGAAGAGCATGATATACCAGTTCAGGGGTGGTCTCAGAGAAGAAATTCAGCTAGCTCTTGTTCTCTTTGAGCCCTTGAGGTACGATGAGTTCTACAACATGGCATTGAAGCAAGAGGCCGCTCAACTGAGGTGTGATGCTTCCAAGAAGCGAGTCAGAGATGCTACTCCTTCTTCCTCTACTCAAGTGGCCAAGCAGCAGAAGTATTGGCTTCCTCCTCCTCCGTTCCGTCAGCCGTATCAGCAGAAGAGCAAAGGTGGCAGTGGATCTTCCCACCCACCCAACCCTGGCTTTCAGAACAAGACTTCGTCTCAAGCTCCAAGATCGAGTGCTCCGTATCACCGTCCGCTTTCAGAGGTCACGTGCAACAAGTGCCAACAGAAGGGTCACTATACCAACAAGTGTCTCAACCAGAGGCGTCTTCCTCCTCCTCCTCCTGTCAGATCGGCAAGTACAACTGTGGTCAAGCATAACCCCAAGCGCGCCAAGGTCAACTTGATAAACGCAGCTCAGGCAGAGGATTCGTCAGATGTCATCATGGGTAATCTTCATGTTAACGATATCCCTGCAAAAGTTCTTTTTGACACTGGTGCATCACATTGTTTCATTTCCAAACCTTTTGCATCGAAGTATGAGTGCGACTATCAGTATCTTTCAAAATTCCTTGCAAATCTTGTCACCGGGCAAGCAAATGACAGCTAATTTCTGCATCCCGGATATTAGCATCACGTTGGGCGACTACAAATTTCTAGCTTCTCCTATTGTTCTGGGTGATTCGGATATTGATCTTATTCTCGGAATGGATTGGCTTTCTAAGCACAAGGCACATCTTGATTGTGCAGCCAGGCAGATTCAATTGACTCATTCGTCTGAGGATGTAATTGTCTTTGTTGCTCGGGATGATACCATCCGTCTGTTTTCTCTCAATGAGAAGGGTGAACTGGATGCTATCTCGCAAATTCCAGTCGTTTGCGAATATCAAGACGTCTTTCCAGAAGAGCTTCCAGGAATGCCTCCGCACCGGCCAGTTGAATTCGTTATTGATCTTGAGCCTGGCACGGAACCTGTGTGCAAGCGTCCTTACAAGCTCGGACCTGAAGAGTTGAAGGAGCTGAAGAAGCAACTCGATATTCAAGAGAGAACGGGTCTCATCCGGCCTAGTTCTTCTCCGTGGGGTTGTGGTGTTCTTTTTGTGAAGAAGAAGGATGAAACGGACCGACTTTGTGTTGATTACCGTCCATTGAACAAGAAGACCATCAAGAACAAATACCCACTTCCCAACATCAACGAGCTGTTCGAACAACTCAAAGGTGCCCAAGTATTCTCCAAGCTTGATCTCCGTATGGGTTATCATCAGATTCGAATCCGTGAGCAAGATATTCCCAAGACGGCTTTCAGGACAAGCTATGGTTCATATGAATACACTGTCATGTCTTTTGGCCTCGTCAACGCTCCTCCGACGTTCTCTCGCATGATGAACTTCATCTTCAACGCCTACACCAATGACTTCGTTTTGGTCTATCTCGACGACATTCTGGTTTTCTCGAAGAACAAGGAAGATCATGCCAAGCACTTGCGTTTGGTACTCGATAAGCTGAGGGAACACCAGTTCTACGCCAAGTTCTCCAAGTGCGAATTTTGGCTCGATGAGGTTCTTTATCTTGGTCATATCATCTCTGCCAAGGGCATTGCGGTGAATCCTGAGAAGGTGTCTGCAATTGTGAATTGGGAACCTCCTCAGAACGTGAAGCAACTCCGTAGCTTCCTCGGTCTCGCAAGCTATTGTCGAAGATTCGTTGAAAACTTTTCTAAGATCGCGAAGCCTCTCTCAAATCTTCTCCAGAAGCACGTCAAGTACGTTTGGTCTCCGGAGTGTGACATTGCTTTCAACACTTTGAAAGAGAAATTGATCACTGCTCCAGTTCTGACTCCGCCTGATGAATCCAAGCCGTACGAGGTCTTTTGTGATGCCTCTCTCCAAGGTCTTGGCGCAGTGTTGATGCAAGAGAAGAAAGTTGTTGCTTATACCTCTCGCCAGTTGAAGCCCAATGAGAAGAACTACCCCACTCATGATCTCGAGTTGGCGGCAGTTGTGCATGCTCTTTTGACTTGGAGACATCTCTTATTGGGAAGAAAAGTGGACATTTTCACTGATCACAAGAGTCTCAAGTACATCTTCACTCAGCCTAATCTCAACCTCAGGCAAACTCGATGGGTCGAAATGATTCAAGAGTATAATCCGAGTATCGAGTATACTCCAGGCAAGGCCAATGTGATTGCTGACGCATTGAGCAGGAAGGCTTATTGCAACAGTCTGATTCTCAAGCCTTATCAACCCGAGCTTTGTGAAGCTTTCCGCAAACTTAATCTGCAAGTTGTTCCTCAAGGTTTCCTCGCCAACCTTCAAGTCTCTCCTACCTTGGAAGACCAGATTCGCCAAGCCCAGCTTCTTGATGCTATGGTGAAAAAGGTGAAGATTGGGATTGCCAAGAGTCAACCCAAGTACAAGTGCTACCGCCTTGATGACAAGGACACTCTCTTCTTCGAGGATCGTATTGTTGTGCCCAAAGGTGACCTCCGTAAAGTGATCATGAACGAGGCTCACAATTCTCTCCTCTCCATCCACCCTGGGAGCACGAAGATGTATCAGGACCTCAAGCAGGCTTATTGGTGGACTCGAATGAAGCGCGAGATTGCTCAATTCGTGAATGAGTGTGATGTCTGCAGAAGAGTGAAGGCAGAACACCAAAGGCCAGCTGGTCTCCTCCAACCTCTTGCCATTCCAGAATGGAAGTTTGACCACATTGAGATGGACTTCGTGACTGGGTTTCCAAAGTCCAAGCGTGGCAATGATGCTATATTCGTTGTCATCGACAAACTCACCAAAGTGGCTCACTTTCTGCCTATCAAAGAGTCAATCACTGCAGCTCAATTGGCGGAACTCTATACCTCTCGAATTGTCTCTCTGCACGGTATTCCACAAGTGATCTCTTCAGACCGTGGCAGCATCTTTACCTCCAAGTTTTGGGATTCTTTTCAGAAGGCCATGGGCACCAACATCCGCTTCAGCACAGCTTTCCATCCTCAAACTAGCGGTCAAGTCGAGCGTGTCAACCAGATTCTTGAAGATATGCTCAGGGCTTGTGTGATCTCCTTCGGCATGAAGTGGGAGGATTGTCTTCCTTATGCTGAATTCTCCTACAACAACAGTTTTCAAGCAAGTTCGGGCAAGGCCCCATTTGAAATTCTGTATGGCAGGAAGTGCCGTACCCCTCTCAACTGGTCTGAAACCGGTGAACGTCAGCTTTTGGGAAATGACTTAATCACAGAGGCAGAGGAAATGTGCAAAGTCATTCGAGATAACCTCAAAGCAGCCCAATCCCGCCAGAAGAGCTACTATGATAGTAAGCACCGTGATTTGGCTTTCGAGATCGGAGATCATGTTTACCTCCGCGTCTCTCCTATGAAAGGTACTCGTCGCTTCGGTATCAAAGGGAAGCTTGCCCCCAGATACGTGGGACCTTTCAAGATTGTCAGCAAGAGAGGCGATCTCGCCTATCAACTCGAGCTTCCTTCAAACTTTGCAAATGTTCATGATGTGTTCCATGTCTCTCAGCTCCGAAAGTGCTTCAAGACTCCTGACCGCACCGTCAACTTCGAGGACATTGAGCTCCAAGAAGATCTCTCCTATCGTGAGCACCCAGTTGCTATTCTTGAAGAGACTGAACGCAAGACTCGCAACAAGTCAATCAAATTCCTCAAAGTCAAGTGGTCACACCATTCCGACCGTGAAGCTACCTGGGAACGCGAGGATCACCTCCGTTCTGAGTACCCGGCGTTCTTTCAGTCCTAGATCTCGGGACGAGATCCTTTCGTAGTGGTGGAGTGTTGTAACACCCCGGATATGACTTTCCCAATATGTACTCCAACTCTTGCCGTTTCCGGCCTTAAGTTATTTTATTTTCTCGGGTTCGGGTTTTTGTCTCCGTGTGTTGTTATCGTTGTCATGCATCTCATATCATGTCATCATGTGCATTGCATTTGCATACGTGTTCATCTCATGCATTCGAGCATTTTCCCCGTTGTCCGTTTTGCATTCCGGCGCTTCGTTCTCCTCCGGTGGTCATTTCTACCTTTCTTTCGTGTGTGGGGATTAAACATTTCCGGATTGGACCGAGACTTGCCAAGCGGCCTTGGTTTACTACCGGTAGACCGCCTGTCAAGTTTCGTACCATTTGGACTTCGTTTGATACTCCAACGGTTAACCGAGGGACCGAAAAGGCCTCGTGTGTGTTGCAGCCCAACACCCCTCCAAGTTGGCCCAAAACCCACCAAACCCTCTCCATCATCTAGAGCGTTCGATCACGATCGCGTGGCCGAAAACCGCACCTCATTTGGACTCTCCTAGCTCCCTCTATGCCTATTAATAGACCCCTCCTCGAAATCTCGGATCCCCTCCTCGAAACCCTAAAAAATCTCCTCCGCCGCCGCCGGACACGTCCGGACGGAGCCGGACGTGTCCGCCCACCGCCGCCGACCAATCCGCGCGCGCCACGTGTCCGGCGGCGCCCACTCGCCGCCGACCGCGAGGGCCCCCAGGCCCGAGGCCGGCCCCCGCGGCCCATCCGCCGCGCGCCGCCAGGTCTCCTCGCCACGCCTTCTTCCCGCGGCCGTGCCCGCTCTCGCCGGCCGCGCCTCCGCGCCACGCGGCCATCTTCAACGCCGGTGGCCACGCCGCCCCGCTCCGCCACGCTCCTCACCGGACGCGGCCCTCCGGCCGCCCCTCGTCGCCCGCGGCCACCTCCATCGCGCCTGGGGTCGGCGAGCCTCTCCTCCGCCTCCCCGTCGACCTCCGGCGAGCTTCATCTCCGTCGGTGAACAGTAACTCCGGCAGGCTGCTTCGAAATCCGTGCCAGATCCAGATCTAGAAATTGGGACGGTTGACTTTTTGCCCGAAACCCTAGTAAATATGCCCATGTTCATCGTGCCGTAACTTTGCATCCGTAGCTCCGTTTCGCGCATATAGCATATCAAAATGTTCGCCTCAGAGAGTACATCATTTCATTCCATTGCATCATTTTCATTTGAGTTCATCTTGATGCCCGAAATGCTGTTAGAAAGGGGCCACTTGAGATAATTGTCAGATCTGCTGCTCCATTTAGATATTTGTCATTTTTGCCATGATTATTGTGTGCATGATATGCCCATGAGCTCTACATATGTTGTGTTAAGGGTTTTGCCATCTTTCTAGAGGTGCAACCCATGTATTTTTGTGCTGTGTGTGGGGACTAGCACAAGCTTGCAAAGTGAGGCACTTGGTAATGCTGATTTCAGGGACTTAGCATTTCCACTAAGTCCTTGATCTGTTTATCTCATGTGCCCATATGTTCATGTTGTTTCCTAGTGATCCGTGCCTCTTTTGAGGATGATCAGTAAGGATGTTTTGTTAATCTTGTAGTGCTCTATCCATCCATGTCTTTGTTTGCATTATGGAGCACCCTAGCTTGAGTCATTCGAGCTCTACTTTTGCTACTTCGTGAATCTGGGCAGATTGTCTACTTGTTAGCGATTTTGCCGATGATGTTGTAGTTGATCCGTGCATGCTATGCTGTTTTTCTTGCCATGTCTAGCTTGCATTTTGTGTATTCTTGATGGATGTATGCTTAGTTGTCATGACTTGCTCTGTAGTGAGTGCATCGAGCTCGTAAACATGCCTACTTGATATCTGTTTTCAGCATGCTCCAGTTTTCACTAAGTCTGTGATCTGATTATGTTTTTGCCATGTTCACATGCTTGTAATTGTATTTTCTGATCCCTTTTGGCTCAAGGTCACTAAGGGACTTTTGTTAAGCTCTTTGAGTAGCTCCATGCCATGCTTTACTTTGCCATGTTCAGGTCCTGTAGCATGTAGTTTTGTTGCTCCGAAGAGTGCTATCTGATCTGAAATTCCAGACAAGTGTTAATTTCACTAAGTCTGAGATCTGTTTACCATATGCATTTTTGCCATGCTTGTTTGACCCTGTTAATGGATGAATTGGTCGTAGCTCAGTGCTAGACTTTTGTTAAGCATCATGAATGCATCCCTGCCATGTATTTTGTTGCCATGTTTGGGTGCTGTAGCATGTTCATCTCATTGCATTTAGATGGCTACTTGCTGTAAATCGCAGACGTGGTCATATTTGAATCGCTTGCCATTTCCAAACCGTAACTCCGATTCCGGCGTTCTTTATATCGTTTTCAAGCGATTTCATCTCATCTTTCCAGTGGCACACTTGGATTTCCAAGTTGAGGCCAGGTTCATGCATTCCTTGTCAAATCTTGCATATGCATCCCGCATCGCATCCCGCATAGCATACCATCTTTGCATCATATTGTTTGAGCCTTGCACGTGGTTGATTGTGTCCTGTTGCTTGTTTGTCTTGTTTGGGTAGAGCCGGGAGACGAGTTCGCTAACGAGGAGCCCGTTGAGTTTGCTTTCGAGGATCCAGTCAACTCTGACAACTTTGCAGGCAAGATGATCATACCCTCGAAATCACTACTATCTTTGCTTTGCTAGATGCTCGCTCTTTTGCTATGCCAATGCTACGATGCCTACCACTTGCTTTCAAGCCTCCCAAATTGCCATGTCAAACCTCTAACCCACCATGTCCTAGCAAACCGTTGATTGGCTATGTTACCGCTTTGCTCAGCCCCTCTTATAGCGTTGCTAGTTGCAGGTGAAGATTGGAGACCGTTCCTTGTTGGAACATTATTTACTTGTTGGGATATCATTATATTGCCATGTTATCTTAATGCATCTATATACTTGGTAAAGGGTGGAAGGCTCGGCCTCTCGCCTAGTGTTTTGTTCCACTCTTGCCGCCCTAGTTTCCGTCATATCGGTGTTATGTTCCCGGATTTTGCGTTCCTTACGCGGTTGGGTTATAATGGGAACCCCTTGATAGTTCGCCTTGATTAAAGCTTTTCCAGCAATGCCCAACCTTGGTTTTACCATTTGCCACCTAGCCTCTTTTTCCCTTGGGTTTCCGGAGCCCGAGGGTCATCTTATTTTAGCCCCCCCTGGGCCAGTGCTCCTCTGAGTGTTGGTCCAAACTAGAGTCCTGTGCAGCGCCCCTCGGGGAAACTCGAGGTTTGGTTTTAGTTGTATGGAGGCTCATCTGAGTGTGCCCTGAGAACGAGATATGTGCAGCTCCTATCGGGATTTGTCGGCACATTCGGGCGGTGTTGCTGGTCTTGTTTTAACCTGTCGAAGTGTCTTGAAGAACCGAGGATACCGAGTCTGATCGGAACGTCTCGGGAGGAGGTCTATTCCTTCGTTGACCGTGAGAGCTTGTCATGGGCTAAGTTGGGACTCCCCTGCAGGGATTTGAACTTTCGAAAGCCGTGCCCGCGGTTATGGGCAGATGGGAATTTGTTAATGTCCGGTTGTAGATAACTTGAACCTTAACTTAATTAAAATGAATCAACAGTGTGAGTTACCGTGATGGCCTCTTCTCGGCGGAGTCCGGGAAGTGGACACGGTGTTGGAGTAATGCTTGCGCAGGTTGCTCTCTAGTTTCTCGCTCGCGCTTTGCCTCCTCTTCTCGCTCTCTTTTGCGAACAGGATAGCCACCATATATGCTAGTCGCTTGCTGCAGCTCCACATATTTACCTTGCCTTACCTATAAGCTTAAATAGTCTTGATCGCGAGGGTGCGAGATTGCTGAGTCCCTGTGGCTCACAGATTACTATTACACCAGATGCAGGGCCTGATGATTCCGCTCCAGGTGACGCGCTTGAGCTCAAGTGGGAGTTCGACGAGGACTCTCAACGATACTATGTTTCCTTTCCTGATGATCAGTAGTGGTGCCCAGTTGGGGGTGATCGGGACCGTGTCGCATGTTGGGTTATCTTTTATTTTGGCGCCGTAGTCGGGCCATGAGTGTTTGATGATGTAATGTTATTTATGTACTTGATTGACGTGGCGAGTGTAAGCCAACTATGTTATCTCCCCTTTTATTATCTATATTACATGGGATGTTGTGAAGATTGCCTAACTTGCGACATATGCCTTCAATGCGATTATGCCTCTAAGTCGTGCCTCGACACGTGGGAGCTATAGTCGCATCGAGGGTGTTACAAGTTGGTAATCAGAGCCTTCCCCGACCTTAGGAGCCCCATTGCTTGATCGTTTTTAGCGGCCGAGTTGTGTCTAGAAAAATGTTTTGAGTCATTTAGGAATTATATATCGGAGAGTTTAGGAATTCTTTTTACTTCCCAGTCTCCTCATCGCTCTGGTAAGGCATCCTGACGTAGAGTTTTGACTCTTCTCTTCTCAAATTTCACTAAAAAATTTTAGGATCACGCGGGTATCTTGGAATCGTTCCGATGGTTTTATGACGAGAACATTGTCTTGGTGCCTCCTGTCAGGGGTTTTGTGGAAGTGTCCCGGGGAGTTGAGCTCTGAGGTGTTGTCGTCATAATTTTATCGTTGCAGTTCTGGAATACCTGAGTTTAGTACGCCGACATCGAAAATCTCTTTTATGCAGTTCGTTGGTGAGATAACCTCGACGCCACCCAGTACTGGGGCGGGAGTTCGGGAGTATCGCCATAACTTGTATAACGGATGCTTTTCGAAGGTTGAGGTAGATGGTTTCCGAAGTTTTTCTCGGTTATGTGTTGAAGGATGGATACAGCTGGATGTAGGATTTGCTAGATTTGGGTGAGATATTATGCTTCCCCTGTATCCCCAACACCTGATTGCATAACCGGAAAGGTTCGGGAGTTTCATAGGTGGGAATTCTAGTAGCTCTAGTTCTTCTTCCACGGATATTGGTTTGAGATTGGGATTTCTTACCGATTATTCGTTCTTGATCCGTACCTTGTTGATTTATTTCTCTACCTAAATTCTAAGTGGCTTCTCAATTTATGGATATGTGACCATTTCAAGAGGAATGCATTCGTTCATTTTGTTCGGATGTGAAGACTATATGTTGCAATTTTCATTCCGTTGGATTCAGCTTCAATTTTATCTGTCAATGTGCTAACGGTGGTCAACCTCTTCAGGATGGCTCCCGCTAAGAGCACCAGATCAGAATCATGATCCGCCACCACCTCCACCTCCTCCGGAGGCATGGCAAGCTGTGATGGCCGCAACCAATGCAAACACACAGTTGATCATGCAAATTCTTCAAGAGCGCAATCAAGGCAACCAAGGGAACCAAGGCAACAATCAGAATCACTTTGCTACACTCAACCAGTTCCTTGCTAACGGGCCAAAGACTTTCAGCAATTGTGTTGAGGCAACCGATGCTGACGATTGGCTCGTGGATCTGTGCAAGCATTTCGAGTGCAGTAACGTCAGGCCTGAGGACTTCGTCAAGTTCGCTTCCTTCCAACTCAAAGATCAAGCTGCAGAATGGTTCCAGCAGTACAAGGATTCCAGAGGTGGACGTGTATTACCTGGGATGAATTCCGTCAAGATTTCAGAGCTCATCATATCCCTCAGAGCGTGGTTGAAAGCAAGCGTGAGGAATTCCGCAACCTGAAGCAAGGCTCTTTGTCTGTCTATGACTACAACAAGTTGTTTCAGAAGCTCGCCCGCTTTGCCAAGCAGGACGTCCCTGATGAGAAGAGCATGATATACCAGTTCAGGGGTGGTCTCAGAGAAGAAATTCAGCTAGCTCTTGTTCTCTTTGAGCCCTTGAGGTACGATGAGTTCTACAACATGGCATTGAAGCAAGAGGCCGCTCAACTGAGGTGTGATGCTTCCAAGAAGCGAGTCAGAGATGCTACTCCTTCTTCCTCTACTCAAGTGGCCAAGCAGCAGAAGTATTGGCTTCCTCCTCCTCCGTTCCGTCAGCCGTATCAGCAGAAGAGCAAAGGTGGCAGTGGATCTTCCCACCCACCCAACCCTGGCTTTCAGAACAAGACTTCGTCTCAAGCTCCAAGATCGAGTGCTCCGTATCACCGTCCGCTTTCAGAGGTCACGTGCAACAAGTGCCAACAGAAGGGTCACTATGCCAACAAGTGTCTCAACCAGAGGCGTCTTCCTCCTCCTCCTCCTGTGAGATCGGCAAGTACAGCTGTGGTCAAGCATAACCCCAAGCACGCCAAGGTCAATATGATGAACGCAGCTCAGGCAGAGGATTCGTCAGATGTCATCATGGGTAACCTTCCTGTTAACGATATCCCTGCAAAAGTTCTTTTTGACACTGGTGCATCGCATTGTTTCATTTCCAAACCTTTTGCATCAAAGTATGAGTGCGATTATCAGTATCTGCAAAAGTTCCTTGCAAATCGTGTCACCGGGCAAGCAGATGACAGCTAATTCCTGCGTCCCGGAGGTATTACTATCATCGTTGGGCGACTACAAGTTCCTTCTTCCCCAATTGTTCTGGGTGATTCGGATATTGATCTTATTCTCGGAATGGATTGGCTTTCTAAGCACAAGGCGCATCTTGATTGTGCTCCCAGGCAGATTCAATTGACTCATTCGTCTGAGGATGTAATTGTCTTTGCCGCTCGTGATGATACCATTCGTCGTTTTCTCTCAATGAGAAGGGTGAACTGGATGCTATCTCGCAAATTCCAGTCGTTTGCGAATATCAAGACGTCTTTCCAGAAGAGCTTCCAGGAATGCCTCCGCACCGGCCAGTTGAATTCGTCATTGATCTTGAGCCTGGCACGGAACCAGTGTGCAAGCGTCCTTACAAGCTCGGACCTGAAGAGTTGAAGGAGCTGAAGAAGCAACTCGATATTCAAGAGAGAATGGGTCTCATCCGGCCTAGTTCTTCTCCGTGGGGTTGTGGTGTTCTTTTTGTGAAGAAGAAGGATGGAACGGACCGACTTTGTGTTGATTACCGTCCATTGAACAAGAAGACCATCAAGAACAAATACCCACTTCCCAACATCAATGAGCTGTTCGAACAACTCAAAGGTGCCCAAGTATTCTCCAAGCTTGATCTCCGTATGGGTTATCATCAGATTCGAATCCGTGAGCAAGATATTCCCAAGACGGCTTTCAGGACAAGCTATGGTTCATATGAATACACTGTCATGTCTTTTGGCCTCGTCAACGCTCCTCCGACTTTCTCTCGCATGATGAACTTCATCTTCAACGCCTACACCAATGACTTCGTTTTGGTCTATCTCGACGACATTCTGGTTTTCTCGAAGAACAAGGAAGATCATGCCAAGCACTTGCGTTTGGTACTCGATAAGCTGAGGGAACACCAGTTCTACGCCAAGTTCTCCAAGTGCGAATTTTGGCTCGATGAGGTTCTTTATCTTGGTCATATCATCTCTGCCAAGGGCATTGCGGTGAATCCTGAGAAGGTGTCTGCAATTGTGAATTGGGAACCTCCTCAGAACGTGAAGCAACTCCGTAGCTTCCTCGGTCTCGCAAGCTACTGTCGAAGATTCGTTGAAAACTTTTCTAAGATCGCGAAGCCTCTCTCAAATCTTCTCCAGAAGCACGTCAAGTACGTTTGGTCTCCGGAGTGTGACATTGCTTTCAACACTTTGAAAGAGAAATTGATCACTGCTCCAGTTCTGACTCCGCCTGATGAATCCAAGCCGTACGAGGTCTTTTGTGATGCCTCTCTCCAAGGTCTTGGCGCAGTGTTGATGCAAGAGAAGAAAGTTGTTGCTTATACCTCTCGCCAGTTGAAGCCCAATGAGAAGAACTACCCCACTCATGATCTCGAGTTGGCGGCAGTTGTGCATGCTCTTTTGACTTGGAGACATCTCTTATTGGGAAGAAAAGTGGACATTTTCACTGATCACAAGAGTCTCAAGTACATCTTCACTCAGCCTAATCTCAACCTCAGGCAAACTCGATGGGTCGAAATGATTCAAGAGTATAATCCGAGTATCGAGTATACTCCAGGCAAGGCCAATGTGATTGCTGACGCATTGAGCAGGAAAGGCTTATTGCAACAGTCTGATTCTCAAGCCTTATCAACCCGAGCTTTGTGAAGCTTTCCGCAAACTTAATCTGCAAGTTGTTCCTCAAGGTTTCCTCGCCAACCTTCAAGTCTCTCCTACCTTGGAAGACCAGATTCGCCAAGCCCAGCTTCTTGATGCTATGGTGAAAAAGGTGAAGATTGGGATTGCCAAGAGTCAACCCAAGTACAAGTGCTACCGCCTTGATGACAAGGACACTCTCTTCTTCGAGGATCGTATTGTTGTGCCCAAAGGTGACCTTCGTAAAGTGATCATGAACGAGGCTCACAATTCTCTCCTCTCCATCCACCCTGGGAGCACGAAGATGTATCAGGACCTCAAGCAGGCTTATTGGTGGACTCGAATGAAGCGCGAGATTGCTCAGTTCGTGAATGAATGTGATGTCTGCAGAAGAGTGAAGGCAGAACACCAAAGGCCAGCTGGTCTCCTCCAACCTCTTGCCATTCCAGAATGGAAGTTCAACCACATTGAGATGGACTTCGTGACTGGGTTTCCAAAGTCCAAGCGTGGCAATGATGCTATATTCGTTGTCATCGACAAACTCACCAAAGTGGCTCACTTTCTGCCTATCAAAGAGTCAATCACTGCAGCTCAATTGGCGGAACTCTATACCTCTCGAATTGTCTCTCTGCACGGTATTCCACAAGTGATCTCTTCAGACCGTGGCAGCATCTTTACCTCCAAGTTTTGGGATTCTTTTCAGAAGGCCATGGGCACCAACATCCGCTTCAGCACAGCTTTCCATCCTCAAACTAGCGGTCAAGTCGAGCGTGTCAACCAGATTCTTGAAGATATGCTCAGGGCTTGTGTGATCTCCTTCGGCATGAAGTGGGAGGATTGTCTTCCTTATGCTGAATTCTCCTACAACAACAGTTTTCAAGCAAGTTCGGGCAAGGCCCCATTTGAAATTCTGTATGGCAGGAAGTGCCGTACCCCTCTCAACTGGTCTGAAACCGGTGAACGTCAGCTTTTGGGTAATGACTTAATCACAGAGGCAGAGGAAATGTGCAAAGTCATTCGAGATAACCTCAAAGCAGCCCAATCCCGCCAGAAGAGCTACTATGATAGTAAGCACCGTGATTTGGCTTTCGAGATCGGAGATCATGTTTACCTCCGCGTCTCTCCTATGAAAGGTACTCGTCGCTTCGGTATCAAAGGGAAGCTTGCCCCCAGATACGTGGGACCTTTCAAGATTGTCAGCAAGAGAGGCGATCTCGCCTATCAACTCGAGCTTCCTTCAAACTTTGCAAATGTTCATGATGTGTTCCATGTCTCTCAGCTCCGAAAGTGCTTCAAGACTCCTGACCGCACCGTCAACTTCGAGGACATTGAGCTCCAAGAAGATCTCTCTATCGTGAGCACCCAGTTGCTATTCTTGAAGAGACTGAACGCAAGACTCGCAACAAGTCAATCAAATTCCTCAAAGTCAAGTGGTCACACCATTCCGACCGTGAAGCTACCTGGGAACGCGAGGATCACCTCCGTTCTGAGTACCCGGCGTTCTTTCAGTCCTAGATCTCGGGACGAGATCCTTTCGTAGTGGTGGAGTGTTGTAACACCCCGGATATGACTTTACCCAATATGTACTCCAACTCTTGCCGTTTCCGGCCTTAAGTTATTTTATTTTCTCGGGTTCGGGTTTTTGTCTCCGTGTGTTGTTGTCGTTGTCATGCATCTCATATCATGTCATCATGTGCATTGCATTTGCATACGTGTTCATCTCATGCATTCGAGCATTTTCCCCGTTGTCCGTTTTGCATTCCGGCGCTTCGTTCTCCTCCGGTGGTCATTTCTACCTTTCTTTCGTGTGTGGGGATTAAACATTTCCGGATTGGACCGAGACTTGCCAAGCGGCCTTGGTTTACTACCGGTAGACCGCCTGTCAAGTTTCGTATCATTTGGACTTCGTTTGATACTCCAACGGTTAACCGAGGGACCGAAAAGGCCTCGTGTGTGTTGCAGCCCAACACCCCTCCAATTTGGCCCAAAACCCACCAAAACCCTCTCCATCATCTAGAGCGTTCGATCACGATCGCGTGGCCGAAAACCGCACCTCATTTGGACTCTCCTAGCTCCCTCTATGCCTATATAAAGACCCCTCCTCGAAATTCGGATCTCCCTCCTCCAAACCCTAAAATATCTCCTCCGCCGCCGCGGACACGTCCGGACGGAGCGGACGTGTCCGCCCACCGCCGCCGACCAATCCGCGCCGCCACGTGTCCTGGAGGCGCCCACTTCGCCGCGACCGCGGGCCCGCCAGGCCCGAGGCCGGCCCCCGGCCATCCGCCGCGCGCCGCCAGGGTCCTCGCCCGCGCCTTCTTCCCGCGGCCGTGCCCGCTCTCGCCGGCCGGCGCCGCTGGCCAACGCGGCCATCTTCAACGCCGGTGGCCGCCGCCGCCACGCTCCTCACCGGACGCCGCCCTCCGGCCGTCCCTCGTCGCCGCGGCCACCTCCACCGCCTGGGGCCGGCGAGCCTCTCCTCCGCCTCCCCGTCGACCTCCGGCGAGCTTCATCTCCGTCGGTGAACAGTAACTCCGGCGGGCTGCTTCGAAATCCGTGCCAGATCCAGATCTGGAAATTGGGACGGTTGACTTTTTGCCCGAAACCCTAGTTCATATGCCCATTCATTATGCCGTAACTCTGCATCCGTAGCTCCGTTTTGGGCATATAGCATATCAAAATGTTCATCTCAGAGAGTACATCATTTCATTCCATTGCATCATTTTCATTTGAGTTCATCTTGATGCCCGAAATGCTGTTAGAAGAGTGCTACTTGAGATAATTGTCAGATCTGCTGCTCCATTTAGATATTTGTCATTTTTGCCATGATTATTGTGTGCATGATATGCCCATGAGCTCTACATATGTTTTGTTAAGGGTTTTGCCATCTTTCCAGAGGTGCAACCCATGTATTTTTGTGATGTGTGTGGTGACTAGCACAAGCTTGCAAAGTGAGGCACTTGGTAATGCTGATTTCAGGGACTTAGCATTTCCACTAAGTCCTTGACCTGTTTATCTCATATGGCCATATGTTCATGTTGTTTCCTAGTGATCCGTGCCTCTTTTGAGGATGATCAGTAAGGATGTTTTGTTGATCTTGTAGTGCTCTATCCATCCATGTCTTTGTTTGCAATTATGGAGCACCCTAGCTTGAGTCAATCGAGCTCTACTTTTGCTACTTCGTGAATCTGGGCAGATTGTCTACTTGTTAGCGATTTTGCCGATGATGTTGTAGTTGATCCGTGCATGCTATGCTATTGTTCTTGCCATGTCTAGCTTGCATTTTGTGTATTCTTGATGGGTGTATGCTTAGATTGTCATGACTTGCTCCGTAGTGAGTGCATCGAGCTCGTAAACATGCCTACTTGATATCTGTTTTCAGCATGCTCCAGTTTTCACTAAGTCTGAGAACTGATTATGTTTTTGCCATGTTCACATGCTTGCAATTGTATTTTCTGATCCCTTTTGGCTCAAGGTCACTAAGGGACTTTTGTTAAGCTCTTTGAGTAGCTCCATGCCATGCTTTACTTTGCCATGTTCAGGTCCTGTAGCATGTAGTTTTGTTGCTCCGAAGAGTGCTATCTGATCTGAAATTCCAGACAAGTGTTAATTTCACTAAGTCTGAAATCTGTTTGCCATATGCATTTTTGCCATGCTTGTTTGAACCTGTTAATGGATGAATTGGCCGTAGCTCAGTGCTAGACTTTTGTTAAGCATCATGAATGCATCCCTGCCATGTATTTTGTTGCCATGTTTGGGTGCTGTAGCATGTTCATCTTGTTGCATTTAGATGGCTACTTGCTGTAAATCGCAGAACGTGGTCATATTTGAATTGCTTGCCATTTCCAAACCGTAACTCCGATTCCGGCGTTCTTTATATCGTTTTCAAGCGATTTCATCTCATCTTTCCAGTGGCACACTTGGATTTCCAAGTTGAGGCCAGGTTCATGCATTCCTTGTCAAATCTTGCATATGCATCCCGCATCGCATCCCGCATAGCATACCATCTTTGCATCATATTGTTTGAGCTTTGCACGTGGTTGATTGTGTCCTTGTTGCTTGTTTGTCTTGTTTGGGTAGAGCCGGGAGACGAGTTCGCTAACGAGGAGCCCGTTGAGTTTGCTTTCGAGGATCCAGTCAACTCTGACAACTTTGCAGGCAAGATGATCATACCCTCGAAATCACTACTATCTTTGCTTTGCTAGATGCTCGCTCTTTTGCTATGCCAATGCTACGATGCCTACCACTTGCTTTCAAGCCTCCCAAATTGCCATGTCAAACCTCTAACCCACCATGTCCTAGCAAACCGTTGATTGGCTATGTTACCGCTTTGCTCAGCCCCTCTTATAGCGTTGCTAGTTGCAGGTGAAGATTGGAGACCGTTCCTTGTTGGAACATTATTTACTTGTTGGGATATCATTATATTGCCATGTTATCTTAATGCATCTATATACTTGGTAAAGGGTGGAAGGCTCGGCCTCTCGCCTAGTGTTTTGTTCCACTCTTGCCGCCCTAGTTTCCGTCATATCGGTGTTATGTTCCCGGATTTTGCGTTCCTTACGCGGTTGGGTTATAATGGGAACCCCTTGATAGTTCGCCTTGATTAAAGCTTTTCCAGCAATGCCCAACCTTGGTTTTACCATTTGCCACCTAGCCTCTTTTTCCCTTGGGTTTCCGGAGCCCGAGGGTCATCTTATTTTAGCCCCCCCTGGGCCAGTGCTCCTCTGAGTGTTGGTCCAAACTAGAGTCCTGTGCAGCGCCCCTCGGGGAAACTCGAGGTTTGGTTTTAGTTGTATGGAGCTCATCTGAGTGTGCCCTGAGAACGAGATATGTGCAGCTCCTATCGGGATTTGTCGGCACATTCGGGCGGTGTTGCTGGTCTTGTTTTAACCTGTCGAAGTGTCTTGAAGAACCGAGATACCGAGTCTGATCGGAACGTCTCGGGAGGAGGTCTATTCCTTCGTTGACCGTGAGAGCTTGTCATGGGCTAAGTTGGGACTCCCCTGCAGGGATTTGAACTTTCGAAAGCCGTGCCCGCGGTTATGGGCAGATGGGAATTTGTTAATGTCCGGTTGTAGATAACTTGAACCTTAACTTAATTAAAATGAATCAACAGTGTGAGTTACCGTGATGGCCTCTTCTCGGCGGAGTCCAGGAAGTGGACACGGTGTTGGAGTAATGCTTGCGCAGGTTGCTCTCTAGTTTCTCGCTCGCGCTTTGCCTCCTCTTCTCGCTCTCTTTTGCGAACAGGATAGCCACCATATATGCTAGTCGCTTGCTGCAGCTCCACATATTTTACCTTGCCTTACCTATAAGCTTAAATAGTCTTGATCGCGAGGGTGCGAGATTGCTGAGTCCCTGTGGCTCACAGATTACTATTACACCAGATGCAGGGCCTGATGATTCCGCTCCAGGTGACGCGCTTGAGCTCAAGTGGGAGTTCGACGAGGACTCTCAACGATACTATGTTTCTTTCCTGATGATCAGTAGTGGTGCCCGGTTGGGGTGATCGGGACTGTGTCGCATGTTGGGTTTTCTTTTATTTTGGCGCCGTAGTCGGGCCATGAGTGTTTGAATGATGTAATGTTATTTATGTACTTGATTGACGTAGCGAGTGTAAGCCAACTATGTTATATCCCCTTTTATTATCTATATATTACATGGGATGTTGTGAAGATTGCCTAACTTGCGACATATGCCTTCAATGCGATTATGTCTCTAAGTCGTGCCTCGACACGTGGGAGCTATAGTCGCATCGAGGGTGTTACAAAGAGGTAGATTGTTGCTGGTCTCTCGAGATGCTGCCTCCGACTTGGTACCGCCTCGGGCCGACTCCGGTCCTTTTGCTGTGCCGTCTTCTGCCCCCGGAGCCCGTGTGCCCACTCCTCAGGCCCCGACGCTTTCGGGTTTCAGGCTCACCAAGGTGAAGGTGGACTATGTCGCAGTGGATCAGTAAGTGCTTCAGGCTTCTTCTTGTTCCTGCTTGTACTTGTTATTTTCTGACATTCGCCCTTGGTTGATTAGGCCGGTGTCTTTAACGAAGAAGAGGAAGGAGGATGCCGCGGTCGTGCCCCCCTCTATGGAGAAGAGAGGCGACATCACCCGCACCTCCCCAGCCCGGTCGCCCTCACGAGGCCAAGAGGAGCATCAGCAGGATGAATCAGCCCCCGTGGCCCCGCTGGCTCCGGATGTGCCGGCACCCGGCTCTGCTGATGAGGTCCCAAGGGCTCCGGAGCCCTCAGTCTTCTAGGCTCTGGTAACGACGTCACCTCCTCCTCCTGCTATGCCTCTGGCCCCAAATTCTTCTGCTCCCTCCGTAGTCTTGAAGCGCATCTTCTTGGGGATGGCCAAGCTGTGGGAAGACCTCCTAGGCATGGACCCGCACCTAGTGGCCGGGCGCCTGGAGCTGGCCTGAGGCTGGGTTCACTCCAACTCGGCAGTTCAAGCGTCGCTGAGCCAGGCCGCAGAGAAGGAGAAGCAGGTCGCCGCCAGAGCTGCGACCAATCACGAGGCGGCGCTGAAGGACGCCGAGGCCGCCCGTGACCGCTGTCGAAAGCTAGAGGGTGAGCTGAAGAGCCTGCGCGATGAGCACGCAAAAGAAGCACGTGACGGCAAAGCGAAGGAGGAGGAGATGAAGGCTCGGGAGGACGCCATCAAGGGTCATGATGCCAAGCTAGGGGAGCTGTCGAAGGCGCATGCCATAGAGCACAGCTGACTGGAGGAGCTAGAGCAGAAAGTGAAGGCGAGGGAGGCCGAGCTCGACGCCAAGGCGAAGGTCCTGGCCGAAGACCGCGTGGCCTTCTTGCTTCTTGAGAAGAGGTCCAGCGTGGTGCTGAAGTCACTGTATGAGAAGGGCCTGGAGTAGCCGCTGACCACCGACGAGGATGGCCCTGCTCAGCTGCTTCCCCACTTGGTGAAGGCGCTTGAGGAAGTCGTGGAGGGCATCGGCCCCATGGCTGAGGCAGAGGCTCGTGTCCTTTCTTCAGCTGCGCTAACGCGTGTCTTCAGCCATCTGTACCTTCGCGACCCCAATGCTCATCTCGACGAGCTGGTGGAGCCTGTAGTTGATGAACATTGTGCGGCCGCCGATGCAGCCATGAAAGGTCAGGTGGAGGCCCTGCTGAAGAAGTTCCGTGGCTTCGTCCTCGCGCCCTCGACCGGCGATGCCACCGATCCTGCAGCTGGCGGTGCAGGTGAAGACGACGCTACCAAGGGAGGAGCACCTTCTGCGGGCGATGGCGGTGTCCAGGGGTGACCTGCGGCTACTTTCTTGTTTCATTCCTGCAATACGCATCAGGCCTCGTGGAGGCGTTAAAACTTTCATTTGATATTGTGAAGACAATATGTCTTGTAATATTTGCTTCAAGATTTTGCAATTGTCTTCCTATTTGCTTTTGTGTTCTGCGTCGGCAGAGCCCGGCCCCGCGGATACCTCAACCGCCGTTGGGTCGATCGAAGACCAGGATGGACCAAGGAGTGAGGGGCTACGTTACCAGTTAGGCTCCCGAGTCACGATGCTCAAGAGTCCGCCTTGACGCGCAAACAGCTTACAGGGAGAGTACGCGAGGATAGGTTAATGTTCTATGTCGGTAGAGCCCGGCCCCACGCATACCTCAACCACCGTTGGGCCGACCGGAGACCAGGACGGACCAAGGAGTGAGGGGCTATGTGACCAGTTAGGCTCCCGAGTCATGATGCTCAGGAGGCCCCCTTGACGTGCAAACAATCTCTATACCTTTTCCCTCGCCGAGGCTCGGCTCGGGAGGGGCGTGCGATGACCAGGTCCGGGAGACCTGGTTGGGTGCCATGCGCTTGGGCGTGACCCAAGCACAGCCTCCAGGTCCGAGAGACCTGGTTGGGTGGCGTACGCTTGGGCGTGACCCGAGCGCAACCCCCACGCCCAGCCCCCTCGCGTGGCTCTCCCGAGGGGAGGCATTGCGGTGAGGCCGGACGCTGAGCTCTGGGGCTCCCTGAGGTTGGTACGACTGTGAAGCCTCCCTCAGTTGTTTATCACCAGCACGGAGCATAGTGCTTCCGCTTGTGCACGGGCATAGCCGCTCCTCGGCAGTGTCGATGACCAGCGTGTAGCATGGTGCTTCCACTTGTGCGTGGGAGGGGGCCTCCCTCCGCGGAGAGCCCCCGGGGCGTGTACAACCCCACCCTGACACATGGCTTGCACGACAGGGCTAGACGAGGTGTATCTGGGCACTCGTGAGCCAGGGCGGGACTCACAAGGCCCTACCTCAAGGTAGGTTGCACTTGGTCTTGGTTCCTGCTCGCTGTGCTGGTCCTGCGAGGTGGTCAGACAACCTGCGCCGAACGAATCTCTTGAGGTTATTGCGTGAGAAAGCGGAGCACCAACGGCCCCAGGAGGTGACGTAAATGGGGCCGACCCGCCAGACAGACCTCGGTCGTTGGATTTATTGACCCTGTAGGGACGGGCCCGAGCACATACCCCCTGCTCAACTTACTCACGCGAAGGGTCCTGAAGAAAGACGGTCGGCGCATGGTCCCCATGATGGGTGGTGATCGAGCAAGTAGTAATCATAGGTAGATTAAACATGAGAGTAGCAGGCTTAATTAAGTGCATGGGAGATACGTGCCACTTGGTCAGGCCTGAGCGGCTTGGGGATGATGCAGCCCGAGGGGCACTCCCAACAAGGTAAGCCGAAGACATAAAAAGGGGTACATGCCACAGGGACGGACCCACGCGGCCTGGGAAAGATGCAGCCTGAGGGGCGCTCCCAGCTAAATGAACTTGGAAAATGTCACCTGGCTCTGTTGACGAAGGAGAGTTGGGGCAGCTGAAGGTGCGCGGTGAAAGGGTTGCTCCTCACGAGCCACCGAGGACCTAAGCCTCAGGAGGCTCTGGGGGCTCAAGTGGTTCCTTGAGGACCGTCTCCATCTCCATCAGGACGATGTGGTGCCTGGCCTCCTGAGCCGCTAGGATGCGCCGCAAGTTGCGCTGGTAGGCGGACGACACGCTCGGCAAGCCGAAGGGCATGCGAACATAGCTGTGCGGTGGGCCCTCACAGCATCCCACACGAGAAGGCCAGAAAAGCTCCTGAGAAGCGGCCCTGTTGAGCCCTGGAACATTGATGCAGACACGCAGCCCAGCATCCTCACCTGGATGGGAAGCTGCGTCTCATGAGCGACAGTCTCTGCGCATGGCCCTTGTATCTTGCAATTCCTGGGTGGTCTTGGTGATGAACTCCTGAACGGTGGGCGATCCTTGCCCTGTGCCCTCCTGAGGGAAACATGCCATGAAGCATGCCTCCAAGTGGTGCCCAAGTGCCTCCCTCGTGATGTGGGCAAGGTCTGAGGCCTTCCAGAAGAAAGCCCCCGAGCCCTGCCGGAGAAGGGCGCCGGGCGCGCCTTCCTATGCGATGGAGGGAGGCACCCCGGGAGCGGGCGCCGATCCTGACGAGACTCCGGCTGTGACCCCTCCCTCCTAAGGTCCAGCACGGCGTAACTGCTTCTTCTTCTTGGGGATGATCTCAGGAGGGCCCTCGCCCTTGCTGTTGGGGTCATCGATTGCTGCAGCTTGGAACGCACGCTCGAGGGAGCACACCGCATCTCTTTCTTCACATGGGATCGTGATGATCCCGCCGCTTCCCGGCATCTTGAGGACATTGTAGCCGTGATGGGTCACCGCCATGAACTTGGCCAGGGATGGATACCCGAGGATGGCATTATACGGCAGGCGGATGTGCACGACGTCGAAGTCGATGAGCTTGGTGTGGTAGTTCTTGCGTTCTCCGAAGGTGACAGGGAGGCGGACCTGCCCTATCAGTATGGTGGAACCGTCGGTCACTCCCGAGAAAGGCTTGGTGGGCTGAAGCTGGTCATATGGCACTTGGAGGCTGTCGAACGTGTCGACGGATAGGACGTTGAGCCCTGCACCGCCGTCGATGAGGGTCTTGGTAACTTGCACGTTGCTGATCACTAGAGAGCAAAGCATCGGGAGTGCGCTAGCGGTAGCCGCGCACTTGAGCTGATTTGCCAAGCTGAACGTGATGGGGCACTAGGACCATCTGAGCGGGCGTGTGTCCTCAAACTTGGGGAGGAGTACGTTCACTTCACGAGCAAATTGCTTGAAGATACGCTGCGAGGCTGGGGCCTAGGCTCCGCCCAAGATGCAGGCGATAGCACGCGGTTCCTGGAAGCCCACGCCCCTCGTCCTGATGGTGTTCGTCATTCCTTATTGGCGGTGGCGGCAGCGGAGGGAGCCCAGCATTGCCTTGAGGACGATCCTCACGAGGCTGATCCCTCCAGGCGCCCTCGCGAGGTTGATCCTGCCAGCGGTCCTCGGGAGGCCGATCGCACCACTCCTGGCACGGGCCACGGTCGTCCCAGCGTCCAGCACCACGTCCTCCTCCTCCTTGGCCGTAGCCCCAGTCGCCGCGCTCGGAGTGTTGACCGAAGCGTCCTTCACGAATGGCTCTAAGCTCTTGACAGTCACTGGTGTTGTGGGTGTTCAGGTTGTGGAAGGCGCAGAACGGACGACTGCTCTTGGATGACTCTGGTTGGTCTCTGCCACGCTTGGTGTCTGGTTCCGCTGCGAGCACGACTGGTCCTTTGCACTTCATGTCCTTGGCCTTGGCTTTCTTCTCCTCTGGGTCTGCGGCTGGGAGCTCGAGGAGGGAGAGGCGCCCCTCCTCAGCTCTTGCACACTTGGTCGCCAGGTTGAACAACTCCAGGGACGTGCATAGCTCCTCGTGGATAGCGAGCTCTTCCTTCATCTTGACGTCGCGGACGCCATCAGAGAACGCAGAAATGATGGCCTTGTCCGTCACCTTCGGGATCTTGAGGTGGACGTTGTTGAAGCGCTGGATGTACTTCTGGAGGGTCTCTCCCGGTTGCTGCTTGACGCGGCGTAGGTCACCCGCAGCCGGCGGGCGGTCGCAAGTGCCCTGGAAGTTGGCGACGAAGCGGTTGCGCATCTCGTCCCAGGAAGAGATCGAGCCCGGTGGCAGGTTCATGAGCCAAGAGCGGGCACCATCCTTGAGAGCCATGGGAAACTAGTTCACCATGACTTTCTCATCGCCGTTGGCCGCTTCGATGCTCAACTCATAGAGCTGCAAGAACTCCGCTGGGTCAGGGGTGCCGTCATAGCGAGGAGGCAGATCCGGCTTGAACTTGCCCGGCCAGGCGACGCTACGTAGCTCAGGGGTGAAAGCGCGACAGCCAACTGTGGTCACCGGGGCTTGCCTTAGGGGTGGAGCTTGGTCTTGATGGGGTCCGCGCCCTGCCACTACAGGTGGCGCACGGTCTTGCAGCAGCAGCCGGTCCTGGCATGGTGGCGCGAGGAGCGGCGGAGCGTTTTCTCGCGGTCGAGGGACTTCTTGACAGCTTCTTTCTTCTCGCGCGGGGCGCGGTGGCTCGCGTCGTGGAGCCACGCGCCTTGGCGCCAGAGCGCCGACTTGGGGAAAAGGTGGTGGAGGCGCTCCGTGAGCTACGCCGCCCGTAGCTGGCAGTGGGCAAGGCGGAGAGAGGGCCGGCGCAGGGAGCCCCATGCGGCGCGGACAAGCTCGACGATGCGGTTGAGCCAGTCCTCGTAGAGGTCATGGACCGGGCTGTAGCACAGGAGCTCGTGCGCCATGAGGAGCGTGGCCTGTGCGTCCATGGGAGGGCGACGTGCATGGGAAGAAGAACTGACCGGAGTCAGTGATGGAGTGGCGGTGCGGCCATCCCGCCGCATAGAGGGGTGTAGCGAGGATGCTTGCTGCTCATTCCCCGTCGGGCCGGTGGCGGCATTGATGGCAGGCGACGGGGAATGACGAGGTGGCCCGCCGACAGGAGCCGTCTGAAGGACGCGGGCGGCGAGGGCAGCCCGGCGCTCAGCACGAGCGCGACGCGTGTCTGGCATGGAGACGACGGAGCAACGGGGCACGGAGCGACGGAAGGAAGCTTGGGCGCATCCCTTCCTGGCGCGCCAAATGTCGGATCACGAGTTACGGCAAAACCCTCGAGGTTCGAACACTGGGGTGCGCGCGAAGGTTTTCTCCCTATCGATCCACGCCCTAGCTCTCTAAGATCTCGCGGACGAACATGACGAACTCACAACACACAAAGACACAAGATTTATACTGGTTCGGGCCACCGTTGTGGTGTAATACCCTACTCTAGTGTGGTGGTGGTGGATTGCCTCTTCGGCTGATGATGAATAGTACAAGGGGAAGAACAGCCACCTGAGGTTGAGGTGTTCTTGTGCTTGGCGAACTTGTGTGGGTGAGATGATCTTGGATCCGTCTCCCTCTCTTTCTCCTCGTCTCTCCCCTGATCCGTCTCCAATCAGTCCCCTCTACTGTGGTGGCTAGTTCTACTTATATAGGCCCTCGTCCTCTCCCCAAATATTGAGCGGGAAGGGAGCCAGCAACGGCCAATTTGAAAGGGGACAGCTAGGACAGCTTATCCTGACAAAAGTAGTCTTCGCCTGCAAAAGACTCTGGTGGTGACGCCGTCTTAGGCTCCATGGAGACCTCCATCTTGCCGTCCTGCTGGTCTTGGTCTCGTTGTACCGATATAGAAACCTTTCCTTGATGCCTCAGTACTCCGCACCTGCGCTTGCCCCCTTGGCACCAAAGAGGAAGCAAGGACACTGCACACTGGCGCCCGCCTGGTCTCGATCGTCATGGCTCATGTCATGAGGACCTCGCGAGGTTTGCCTTGCCTTGATCTCTCCGCCCCTCGTGAGCCTGCCTAGCAAGGCCGCTCCCGAGGAGGTCTTGCATCGTCCGCCTCGCGAGGCTTGGCCCCTGGCGAGGGTCTTGAATACCTCGTCGATGAAGATGGGCCGCACAGACCTGCCAGCCCAGCCACGCCGCGGGCCACAGGCAGGCAAGTCTGGGGACCCCCGTTCCCAGAATGCCGATAGAGCCAGATACCCATTCACCAACATGAGCTTGATGTCTTCATTTTGTGTAGCGACTTAATGATTTGTCCTTCCTTTCCGAATCCTTGCTTCTCCGTGGTGTTCTTCGTTCATAACGGTCATCTCTACTCCTTCTTGCTCTTGATGGTGATTCTTCTCTCCTACTCCTTCTTTTGGGAGAATCTTCTCTTCTTTTGTAGGGATCCATACACTCATTGGAGTACTATCCGGGTCTTCCACAATTGTAGCAATTACGTTCACGACTTGAAGATCTTTTGTCATTGTAGGACCTTGACTTGGAACTTCTTTCCTTGCTTCTACTCTTGTAGAACTTGTTGAAATTCTTCACCATTAGGCTCAATTATTCATTGAAGGCTTGTTTCTCACTTGATGATGCAGGAGCATCACATGAAGCTTTGTAAGCACCACTTGATTTGTTGTGGAGCTCTTCCTTAAGTGACATCTCATGAGCAACAATTCTTCCAATGACTTCTGTTGGCTTGAGATCTTTGTAATTGGGCATCATTTGGATCAATGTGCACACGGTATCATATTTTCCATCCAAGGCTCTTAGGATCTTCTTGATGATGAATCTATTGGTCATCTTTTCACTTCCTAAGTCGGCAATCTAATTTGTGATGAGAGCAAGCCTAGAGTACATTTCAGCGACACCTTCACCATCCTTCATTTTGAACTTGTCAAGTTGACTTTGAAGCACGTCCAATTTAGATTCCTTGACGGAGTCGGTACCCTCATGCATATCAATCAAAGTATCCCAAATTTCCTTTGCATTCTCAAGACAGCTGATTTTGTTGAATTTTTCGGGGCACAATCCGTTGAAGAGAATATCACAAGCTTGAGCATTGTATTGCAGCATCTTCAACTCTTCCGAGCTAGCTTCACGGTTTGGTTCTCTCCCATCAAAGAATTCACCTTATAAGACAATGCACACAATAGCCCAAACAGTGGGGGTTATGTCCAAGAATATGCATTTTCATCTTATGCTTCCAACTAGCAAAATTAGTACCATCAAAGTAAGGACCTCTATGGTGGTAATTTCCCTCGCTAGACGCCATACTCTCCTAGGTTGTGAAACCAAGGCTATGATCACCAAAAGCTATGGAATCAAGGCAAATGGAGACCAAAGCTCTGAAACCAGCTATAGGATCGAAAGTATGTCTAGAGGGGGGGGGTTGATTAGACTACTTGACAAAATAAAAATCTAGCCTTTTCCCAATTTGAAGTCTTGGCAGATTTTAGCAACTTAGCACTAGTCAAGTAAACAACCTACACATGCAAAACATTGCACATGAAGGTAAAGGGAGGAGTTTGAGGGAGCAAACACAATGTAGACACGGAGATTTTTGGCGTGGTTCCGATAGGTGGTGCTATCGTACATCCACGTTGATGGAGACTTAAACCCACAAAGGGTAATGGTATCACGAGTCCACATAGGGCTCCACCCACAAAGGGTCCACGAAGAAGCAACCTTGTCTATCCCACCATGGCCATCGCCCGCGAAGGACTTGCCTCACTAGGGTAGATCTTCATGAAGTAGGCGATCTCCTTGCCCATACAAAATCCTTGGTTAAATTCCACAATCTTGACGGAGGCTCCCAAGTGACACCTAACCAATCTAGGAGACACCACTCTCCAAAAGGTAATAGATGGTGTGTTGATGATGAACTCCTTGCTCTTGTGCTTCAAATGATAGTCTCACCAACACTCAACTCTCTCTCATAGGATTGGATTTGGTGGAAAGATGATTTGAGTGGAAAGCAACTTGGGAAAGGCTAGAGATCAAGATTTATGCGTTTGGAATGGAATATCTTGACCTCAACACAAGTGTAGGTGGTTCTCTCTCTGAAAATGTATGATGGAAGTTTAGGCATGTTCTGATGCCTCTCCGCGAATGAAGAGTGGGTGGAGGGGTATATATAGCCTCCACACAAAATCTAACCGTTGCACATAATTTTCCAAACTCGGTGGGATCGAATCAGAGAACTTGGTCAGACCGATTTAGTTCATAATGTGAACGTTAGGATTTTTGGTGGGACCGACATGTCAACTCGGTGGGACCGATTCTATTAGGGTCAGGGCATAACGTAATCTCTGTGAGACCGATTCCTCAAACTCGGTGGGACCGATTTTGGTAATAAGCAAACAAAGAGTTGGTCAGGTAAACTCGGTGGGACCGATTCACTCATTTCGGTTGGACCAAAATGTTACGAAGGGGAAACAGAGAGTTTGCATTGTGAACTCGTTGGGACCGATCGCTCATCTCGGTTAGACCGAAATGTTTCTAAGGGAAACAGAGAGTTTGCAATCCCATCTCGGTGAGACCGAGATCCCTATCAGTAAGACCGAAGTGACTAGGGTTTTGTGACAGTGGCTATGTCAACTGAACTCAGTGGCACCGGATGGAAAGTTTCGGTGGGGCTGAGTTTGACTTTTGGTTTGGGACATATGTGTATATGAGAAAGTGGTTGAGGGTTTTGGAGCATATCACTAAGAATTTTGAGCAAGTAACCCATTAAGCAACACCTCATCCCCTTTTAATAGTATTGGCTTTTCCTATGGACTCAATGTGATCTTGGATCACTAAACAGTAAAATGTAGAGCTTTGAGGTTGAGCTTGAGCCAATCTTTTTTCCTTAGCATTTTGAGGGGTCCACATTTCTAATCCATGCCATGCCAATCATTGAGCTTTCCTGTAATATTTATCTTGAAATAGTATTAGCTCAATGAGCTATATGTTGTTAGGAATTCCCAAAACCACCCAGGGGTAGTTGCACTTTCACGTAGGCTTCGTCCAGGGCACTTGGCCTGATGAGGGGGCCGCAGTCCGCCAGCACAAGGGCCTGGGGTGGAGGCGGAGCCAATGCATCGGCTGGCACCATCACCATGGAAGAGGTGTCGAGGATGGTTTGGGGTACCGAAGGCTCCAAGCTCCCCTCAGGCACCACAAGGCGGATGACTCCATGGCCTGCTGGCCCGTGGGGACCGGCTCCTCCTGTGGCCGCACCACCACGTCCAGGGAGGCCTACTCCATCACGGGGGACGAGGGACGGCCTCCTCCGCCTGTGCCGGAGTCGTTACGGCTACGACGAGAGGTGGCGCCTCCTGAGTACCGGCTCCTTCCTTCCGCTTCTTCACCATGACGCCTATCCTAGTCATTAGGAGGGGAGCGCTATGGGCATGGTGCTATTATGTGCTAAACAAAAAGCAAGGTGAGGTACTTACTCGTCATGATCGATCCACGTCCTCTTCTTCTCATTCTTGGCCGGGGCACCCCCGCTCTTCCTTGGCGCGGCCTTGGTCATTTTTGGGGAGTGGGTGAGGCACTCCTCAGCCTGCCTCGGCGCGGCGCTACCGCCTGGCGAGGCGGAGGCACCGCACTGAGGGGCCAAGCCCTGCAGGACCGTGCCTGCTCCGGCGGCAAGAGGGGCGCCCCTCGGAGGAGGTGTCACCCGCTCTTCTTCGGGGTCACTTGGGCTGACCTTCACAGGGCCCGGGGGAGTGGCCCCGGACCTCGTGAGGACCCCGGTGGAGCATGGGGATTCCACAGTCGGGGGCTCGTCGGTGTCGTCATCGTTTACTAAGCTACGAAGGAGCTCGCCTTGTGATGGGGGTGGGATCTCCGCCACATCGTCCTTGGTCGCCTCCGAGTCCTCTTCTCCCTCTTCGCCGACACTGTCACCAGAGGATACCAGCACCAGGGAGTTGGGGTGCCCGGGCGATACGAGCCCCAACTCGTTGAAGACGGGCATGGCGGCGATCAATGCCTCCCAGTCAGCATAGCGGTACAACGGGATGTAGGCCTCTAGAAGGTCCCCTAGTTTACCCTCGGGCAGGCTGTTCATGGCCTTCTCCAGCTCCACGCCCATCAATCTCTCCGAGCACAGCCTGATGTCATCCGCCGCGCCCGGGAACTCCCGCGCAAGTCATGACCAAGCTGGCTAGCCTAAGGAAGGCGGGGGTGACGATGGCGATGGTGGTGAGGGAGTTTGTCCGGTGGTGCATCGCTCCTCTCCAATGCCATTCCCGTCCGTTGTGGGCTTTCACCAGCCCCATAGACGACACGAGGCTTCAAGAGCCTTCCCTTCCTTCCAGCATGCTGCGCGGGGTGCTCCGCCTCTTGACTTGTGGAGAACCTATCGAGCTTCATGATACGTCTCCAACGTATCTATAATTTTTAATTGTTCCATGCTATTATATTATCTTTTTTGGATGTTTAATGGGCTTTGTTATGCACTTTTATATTATTTTTGGGACTAACCTACTAACCAAAGCGCAGTGCAAATTGCTATTTTTTTTGCCTATTTCAGTGTTTCGCAGAAAAGGAATATCAAACAGAATGAAACCTTCGAGAGATTTATTTTTGGAACAAACGTGATCCAGGAGACTTGGAGTGGATGTCAAGAAAGAAGCAAGGAGGCCATGAGGAGGGAGGGCGCGCGCAGGGGGCTAGGCGCGCCCCCACCCTTGTAGGCCCCTCGCAGCTCCACCGACCTACTTCTTCCTCCTATATATATCCATATACCCTGAAAACATCTAGGAGCAACACGAAACCCTATTTCCACTGCCGCAACCTTCTGTACCTGTGAGATCCCATCTTGGGGCCTTTTCCGGCACTCCGCCGGAGGGGGAATCAATCATGGAGGGATTCTACATCAACACCATAGCCTCTCCGATGATGTGTGAGTAGTTTACCGCAGACCTTTGGGTCCATAGTTATTAGCTAGATGGCTTCTTCTCTCTCTTTGGATCTCAATACAAAGTTATCCTTGATTCTCTTGGAGATCTATTCGATGTCTTTTTGCGGTGTGTTTGTCGAGATCCATGAATTGTGGGTTCATGATCAAGTCTATCTATGAACAATATTTGATTCTTCTCTGAATTCTTTTATGCATGATTTAAATATCTTTTCAAATCTCTTCGAATTATCAATTTGGTTTGGCCTACTAGATTGATCTTTCTTGCAATGGGAGAAGTTCTTAGCTTTGGGTTCAATCTTGCGGTGTCCTTTCCCAGTGACCGCAGGGGCAGCAAGGCACGTATTGTATTGTTGCCATCGAGGATAAAAAGATGGGGTTTATATCATATTGCTTGAGTTTATCCCTCTACATCATGTCATCTTGCCTAATGCGTTACTCTGTTCTTATGAACTTAATACTCTGGATGCATGCTGGATAGCGGTCGATGTGTGGAGTAATCGTAGTAGATGCAGAATCGTTTCGGTCTATTTGTCGCGGACGTGATGCCAATATACATGGTCATGCCTAGATATTCTCATAACTATGCACTTTTCTATCAATTGCTCGACAGTAATTTGTTCACCCACTGTAGAATTTGCTATCTTGAGAGAAGCCACTATTGAAACCTATGGCCCCCGGGTCTATTCTCCATTATATTATTCTCCCGTCAAAAGGCTATTTCTCTCACCGTTTATTTTGCAATCTTTATTTTCCAATCAGTACAATAAAAATACCAAAAATATTTATCTTATTATCTCTATCAGATCTCACCTTCGTAAGTGAGCGTGAAGGGATTGGCAACCCCTTTATCGTGTTGGTTGCAAGGTTCTTGTCTGTTTGTGCAGGTACGAGGGACTTGCGTGTAATCTCCTACTGGATTGATACATTGGTTCTCAAAACTGAGGGAAATACTTATGCTAATTTGCTGCATCACCCTTTCCTCTTTAAGGGAAAACCAACGCATGCTCAAGAGGTAGCACTTCCTTTAGGAGGGGTCCCCCTATGCAATTACCCGAATGAGGAAGCCTTCGCCAAGATGATGTCGCGCTTCACCGAGTGGGGGTTTCTACTCGAGGGCCATGTGGGGCATCGTGACAACCCCCTCTTGGTGACCCTAGGGCGCGAGGGTCCTGAGGTGCATGCTCCCCGAGTGGCCGCAGGGGAGCGCCCCCAATCGTGTGCCCCTCGAGCATTCACCTTCAGCCCCCGGGGCGGCAGGGGATGCGTCCCGCCTGCGGACGCGGTCGCCGTCCCCGAGACTCACGCATCCCGGAAGAGGAAGGAGCCCGATAGCCATCATAGCTCTACCCCAAGGACCCTGAAGAAGAGTAAGTGGATCGCTATGGATGAGTGAGTGCCTCACCTTCTCCTTGATTCTTGCACATCATGTTTTCTTTCTAACTCTTGTTCCTCAAGTTCCCCTCTGACAAAGGGATGATAGTGTCTCAGGCACTGGCTCCGGTCCCGTCACGACCTCGTGCATCACGAGTCGCGCAGTCGTGCGTAAGGAGGCAACCACACCCGAGCCAAGGCCAACCTTGGGGGGCCTCGGGCCTGCATTCTCGGCATATTTCCTCAAGGGCAGCCTCCGGATTGCGGGGGCAGTGCCAAGGGATCCCCTGCCAATCCTTGCCGGTAGCTAGGCGGCTCGCGTGACGGCGCCATCCTCAAGCAGTGGGGTGAGTCCGCATTGTGCCCTGTCTCAGGCCGGAGGACCGGGTGAGGCAGTCCCAGCCCCCGGGCCCTTGCCGGAGACGGGTGAGTCATCGCGCTCCTCCTCTGCCAACTTAGGCGTGGAGGAAAGCCCTGGACAGGCGTTGGAGCTCGCACGTGGGCGGAGCACCGTTCGACACGACCTTCTTCAGGAGGCAGTGAGCATGCTTGGCCGCCTTGGGGTGGAGCTCGGCGATGTCGACACACGCCTTGAGGCGGAGCGCTCGCGCCTGGCGTGTGAGTGGTGCCAGCTCGAGGTCACCATCAACTTCGGTTGTCTGCAGCGCAAACATGCTTGCGCGGAGGCCAAGGAGTCAATTACAGCGGTGAGGGAGGCTCACGATCGTGCCCTTGAGGTGGACCGATCTGCGGACTGCCGGTGCGAGGCGGCCGTGGAGCACGAGAAGGAGCTTCAAGCTTCAAACGCCATCCTCGAGTGACAAGTCCAGGCGCGCAAAGCCGCGCTCGCCACCTCGGCAGGCGGACCGCCCATGGGTGAAGCAAGGCTCCGCATGCTCGAGGACACGTTGGCGCTGGAGCAAAGCGTGGAGTGCGAGCGGCTGGAGGTGATGGAGTGCCGAGTGGCCGCTACTGAGGATGCACTTGCCTCTTGGGAGGCGACGATCCAGAGAGAGGGTGGCGAGAAGGTGGCGGGGGTCCATAGGTCTCGCACCGAGGAATACTGCTGGAAGCTGGAGCTTCAAGAGGGTCACTTCTGCACATGGTGCGGCGAGCTGAAGGGCTAGGACGATAGGCTCAAGGAGAAGCTAGCCGCGGTGGAGCGGCACGAGAAAGCCGCGATGGACGCTCAAGCCACAGTCGAGGCTGAGCTATCCTTCCTCTACAAGTAGGTCGAAGGCGTTACCTCCCTTGTGGAGAATGTTTCGGACGAGGTGAGCCGAGCCCGGGTGCTGCAACGCGAGCACTCCTAGATGTTCCAGGCCCTCGGGCATACGGCCAACCGGGCCCTGAGCAGAATTTGCAAGGAGAACGTCTCCAGCCCGCTCATCGCCGATGACGCCGACTACCTCAGCGTCTTCACCAGGGTCGTGGAGCGCCTCGAGGGTGGGGCCGAGAAGTCACGCCAGCTTGTCGAGGAGAAGAGCCACGGCCTTCTTGCGTGTGCGTTCTCGTACGTCTTCGGTCACCTTCTCTGCTCCAATCCTCACTTGGACTTCGAGGCCGCGATAGCCCCCGTGCCCGGAGTGATCCAAGCCACCCTGGCGGACTGGGTGGATGATCATGCGGACGACCTAGTTGCGGAGCTATCCCCTGCCAGTGACATGGATCCGCCTATGATCAAGGAAAATGGGCTAACGATGATGACGACGACAACAGTGAGGGTGATGGTGCGGCTCCCTAGGCTGCTTCCCCCCTGTTTTTTATTAATACTTTGAATGTGACTCCGCTAGGATGCAAAAGAATTTTGGAAGAAACTTCTTTATGATGTGTTAAGTAATATTGCACTCCCTTATGTCGCCTTCCGTTTGCTTTTCGTGCGCGCACAGCTCCTGAGCAGGGATAGGTTGTTATTGTTGCGTCGGGTCACGGTGCCCGGCCAAGGTCAGGAGGTGGACACGCTTGCCGTAGACCTTAGGCCACGCGTACCCAAAGACGCGCTCAAGAGCGCCGCTCGAGGATTTAGACGCCAAAGTCTTGCCGAGGTGTGCACGCGGGCAGGCCCGCGACTGCTGTGGCCTGGGCCCTCAGGGCATTTTCAGCGCCGTTGAGCTGACCCGAGCATGCACATCGTGCCGAGCCCCCGCTCGTGGAGTGCTCGAGAGGGAGTGAGAGAGAAGTTGGCAGCCGCCATACCTCTTAAAACAAAATCCAAAAACAGGAAACACTGCAAGGAGAAAATTTCCCACCCTTTTTCAAATAAAGATGAAAGAGCTCCAAATTTCAGTCCAGGAAACGGCAAATTCGATTACAGAAGAGGGCAAAAAACAGCCGCGTCCGGTGCCGATACTAGTCTTCCCACCAGCGCGGAGCATGGGGCCTCCACTGGGCGTGGGCATAGTCGCTGTAAGACCGTGTCGTCCGCCAGCGCGGAGCATGGGGCTTCCAATGGGCGTGGGCATAGTCGCTGTAAGACCGTGTCATCTGGCAGCGCGAAGCATGGGGCTTCCACTTGGGCATGGGTGGGAGCTCCCGTGAGGCCCAGGGGCAGCGCTCAGGAGACTCCGGGGCATGTACAAACCCACTAATTGTTACATGAGAGTGTCACAGGCAGAGGTTTGGAGAGGTGCAGGGCGATCGCTTGCCTCCCTGGTGGGGACCCCACCGCTTCTTTTGAATTGCGGGCCGATGAGCCTGAGGCACTGGTGGCCCAGGACGGCGTCTCCGACCTGGAGACCGCTAGCGGGCGGCGTGATGCGCCTCCATACTGGCCACAGGCCACCCAACTGGCTCGTGACGCAGGCTCCGGACTCCTCCTCGGCCTTTCAGTCCCGGGTCCCATGGCATCGAGCGCTTGTGGCTCGGTAGGCCCCGGGCCCTCATGAGGCTCCCTGACCTCGCATGCCCCTCAAGTTCTTGGCCCCCCTGGAGCCCTGTCCTGACTCGGGGCGCCGCCACGCGCCACACATACCTTGGCATGCTTAGTCCGACCGCCGTTTCGCAGGCGTGCCGTGGAGGCGTAGTTTATCTGCGTTCCAAGGTTAGCATAACATGTTCTGAGAATACTAATTGTAGTGGGGCCGGCATTTAACGATGCAGTTGAGGCCCTAGCATGGGCCCGCTTGTGGCCCTAGTGTCGCGGGCCTTGTCAATCTCGAGGACCGGGCTGGCGGGGCATGCCCTCCGTCAACATCCTGGCTCTTCAACCTCACTGATAGCCACCCCTGTCGTCGGGTCACGACGACCACGTGGTGGCCCACCGCGGTGCCTCCCACGGGGGCCACCTACCTTGTCTAAAGCCCTAGGGGGCTAATGACGACATGAGTACCTTGGATACGACCAAAAATATTGCATACATGTATATTTGTGAGGTGATTTCAAATGCAAACTATGCAATAATTTATTTATGTCATCCAAGACAAAAATACTTCACAAACTTTTGTGCCATGTTTAACTATAGGCTTATAGGACATTTCTACAATCCACATATGAAGATAAGGTAGAAATATATGTTTACTTGCTGTTCAAAAAGTTCTCTCACGTTACTTTTGGCCCAAGAGAACATAGAGTCCAAGTCGCACGTTCTGGACACAGATTCAGACATCACAGACATACCTGACTCAAAACTTCAATAACTTTTTCATCTGGACTCCGAATTAGGTAATTCTTTCTTTGTTGGAAAATAGATTATGTGCACTTTTGGACCCAATTGGATTCACCTTCAAATTCATCCGGAGCGTTGAGTTATGGACAAAACAATCTGATGCTGCAGCAAAATCTGAGTCAAACTAGAAGTCCAAAGGTGTTACGTCACCTCCACTTGGGTCCGTTGGCCTTGTACGACCTAGAGTTAGTTTTTGGCTACCTTGGGATGTCCTCCCACCTCCTTGGCCGCCACCCCTTGCTCCTAGATAAGTAGATCCATCTAGTAGCTTTTTCCTTGGGATTTGTTTAGATAAAAGTTAGCCATTGCAACTTCATGTACTTCGTTTGTGTCCAACGACCAGACCAAGACCGCTTTCGGATCCCCACCTTTATCAATACTTCATACATATTCGCAATATTCAGATTGCTTTTATCATATTCTTGCTTGTTCTTCGATTGCTTGCAGGAATAGACCTTTGTGGTCCAGTTGATCATGCTCCAGCGTGGTCAATAACCTCTCGGAGTTGGTTTAGCGATTTCTAAGGCGCAACGTCGTTGCACGTTTGTAGTCAGATCGTCAAAATCGTCTCCATCAAAATGATAGTTATCATCTCATTGAAAGATTGGGACCCTCGCCTCTATCAAGTGGTATCAGTTTTTAGGTTGCTCGGTGAGTTCCAGTTTATTCTAAATTAGACTTATTTTCTTACCTATTGTCCATGAAAAAGCCACAAAATAAGTTACATCTATTCATCCTTTGGCCTAGACAGTTTGAGCCTTTGCAATTTTCTTTTCATTGCTTGCATAGTTGAATTATCGGTTGCATTGTCGTGTCGAGTTGCTAGTCTTAGTGTCTAGTTCGTTTAGAGTTTCATGTTCTGTTCACATTAGTCATGCCGCTGCTGCATCATTATCCTTTCCATTGTCCACCACCCATCCATTAATTTCCAATACGTGCTACCCACCGTTCATTGTCATAATCATAGTTGAGATTGTTCACATCTTCGCTTGATCCAATCTGCATCTTATCTAGTTTGTTTTAGAAAAAGGGAAGAGAAAAAAAGGCAGAGAAAAAAGAGAAAAAAGTAAAAAAAAGTCAGATAAAAAAGAGTGAAAGAAAAAGAAAAGAAAAGGTGTGAGAAAAAAGAGAGAAGAAAAAAACAAAATTCGGATCTATCTAGACTCTATCTCGTAGTTGAATTCTAATTGGAATCAGTTTTGTGCACTGTTTAGTAAAACATGCATAACTTCCTCATACGAAGTCAGTTTTGGCTCCGCAAGTACTGAAATGAAAGCTAGTGACGAGCCATGTAAATAGTTGCATAAGCTAGTTCAATATTTGGCACCTCAAAATCGGCTTCTAAATAGGTCTTTTTGCCCTCCAAAGTTCGCAAACACAACTTATTCCAGTTTTTAGGCCAGTTTTAGAATTTTTTGACTCCTGATATCAACTCGAATTTGAGTGATTCCTTTTGCGTTTGAAAGCTTGAGTCAGTACCATTCTTGAGAAAACTTATCAAAAAATTGGCACAAACTTTTCCACAGGGAAGTTGGAGAGAAAGTTATTGATATATCCTGCTTGGCTATTGTTTCACATCATTATCTTTACTGCTATTGTGATCTTCACTTATATCTTACTGTCCAGAGCTACTTCATGTCCTTTATTGATGCTAGTTGTGCTACGCCGTGACCTCATTAGTGTTCTAGACTCGCGTCTCTAGTTCCGGTCTAGCCTAGGACCAGCACAATACCGTCATTGAGCGTTTATTCAACATTGCATCTCTGACTTAATTATTGCTAATCTTTTTCTACCATATATTTAAGCCTTCCAAGCTCCACATATGTTTACACCGTGTATATGTATGTTTCCCTGGCAATCATTTTACTTAATCTTCGGAGTCATTTGACAATGTTGGTTGCATGTCACCACCTGCTGCATTGTAAGAACTTGTAAGATATTGATATTTGCTCTATTGTGAGCGTTTTACCACCATATCGTAGTAGTTCATAGGAACATTATTCTCGAACTTTGTTTCTTGTTTTTCTACTAACTATGGCAGGTTCCGGAGTTGTTAGTTCTTGGGCTTCATCGATCGTGGGAGATTTTCCATCACCTAAGAAAATACAAGGACCATCACAAGAGGAGCAACAACATCAGAATGCACATAATCAGGTTAATGCTTCCATGCCACCATTTACTGGTCATTTGAAGCCTGATTTATATATTGAATGAGAGTAAGAAATAAACGCTATATTTTCTTCCCATAATTTTGATGAGCATGGAAAATTTCAATCTGTAGTTAGTACTTTCAGTAGCTTTGCTTTAGTTTGGTCGAGTGAATATTTTCGGTCAAACACTGATTTTATACCTTCTACTTGGGATGATTTAAGATTTGTCATGAGAGGTAGATTCATTGATGTTTATTATACTTGTAGCATGATTAAAAAATTACAACATTTAAACAAGGCACTGACACAATGACAAAATATTATGATGATTACAAACTACATTGTTGCACTCATTTTTAGAAGAAAGTGAAGAAGATTTTATGGATATATTTTGGGGAGGATTAAACCGTGATGTTCAAGAGATACTAATTCATTAAGAGTGTTATCCTATGGACCATTTGTTTCGTCTTGCTTGTAAAGCTGAATAGGAAATAAAACGACGTGTTTCCCATGAGGAGAACAAGCGTGCAGTGCACATTCCAAGAGTTGATACATATGATTCTTCAGCTACTAGGCGTACTATGACAACCACATCCGTTGTTGCGAGGACTACATCATCTCCACCATGTGACACATCACCACCAAGAGTGCCTACATCGTCTGAGTTGATCATAAGAGGTAATGACAAAGGTACAGATTTTCCGCTTTTCACATGAGAATGATGCATGCCTAGTTAACTTGAATACATCATGTGTTGAGTTACCTATTTATTTGAGCACACCAACTATTTTAGAGAATCGTGTTACTATCATGAATATGTCATGTGATCAAACAACTGAAATACCAACAATTTTGAGTGCACCCATTGAATTAACTGTTGATGCAAAAGAACCAATGTTTAATCATTTTATATGACCTCTAGTCTTGGTGATGATTCTGTGTCAAATGACCTATTGCATGTTTGCTTATTTAAGCATGTTGTAGCATGTAAATTTGATGCAAGTAATGTTTATTCACCAATGTTTGGATGGTTTAATGATGAACATTGTCAATCCTTTGATATGAATAAGAGCTTCACTTATATGTGCAAATTGAGTTGCAATATTTTCATTCCTTATAATACTTGTGATAATATTTTGGCTTTACATTTTATGAACTAGGAAAGTTACTCATGTATGCATGTGTCATATGTGCAAAAATTAAGGGAAGTAAAAATGGATGACCTATACGTATACAACATGTACACCTTGTCTCTTTTGTTAGCCACATTTCAGATTAAGCAACGCAGAGGACGGCTTTGTTTTCTAGAAGGGGAGGATGGTGAGGACATGAGTACCTTGGATACGACCAAAAATATTGCATACATGTATATTTGTGAGGTGATTTCTAATGCAAACTACGCAATACTTTATTTATGTCACCCAGGACAAAAATACTTCACAAACTTTTGTTTCATGTTTAACTGCATTTGTACAATCCACATATGAAGATAAGGGAGAAATATATGTTTACTTGCTGTTCAAAAAGTTCTCTCACATCACTTTTGGCCCAAGAGAAGATAGAGTCCAAGTCTCTCACGTTCTCGACACAGATTCGGACTACACATACATACCTGACTCAAAACACCAATAACTTCTTCATCCGGACTCCGAATTGGGTGATTCTTTTTTTTTGTTGGAAAATAGATTTCATGAAATTTCGAACCAATTGGATTCACCTTCAAATTCATCCGGAGCATTGAGTTATGGACGAAACAATCTGATGTTGCAGCAGAATCCGAGTCAAACTACAAGTCCAAAGGTGTTACGTCACCTCCACTTGGTCCCATTGGCCTTGTACGACCTATGGTTAGTTTTAGGCTGCCTTGGGACATCCTCCAATCTTCTTGGCCGCCACCCCTTGCTCCTATATAAGTAGATCCATCTAGTAGCTTTTTTCTTGGGATTTGTTTAGTTAAAAGTTAGCCATTGCAACTTCGTGTACTTCATTTGTGTCCAATGACCAGACCAAGGCCGCTTTCGGATCCCCACATTTATCAATACTTCATAAATATTCACAATATTCAGATTGCTTTTATCATATTCTTGCTTGTTCTTCGATCGCTTGCAGGAATAGACCTTCGTGGTCAGGTTGATCGTGCTCCAGTATGGTCAATAACCTCTCGGAGTTGGTTTAGCGATTTCTAAGGCGCAATGTCGTTGCATGTTTGTTGTCGGATCATCAAAGTCGTCTCCACCAACTCGATAGTTATCATCTCATGGAAAGATCGGGATCCTCGCCACTATCGGGGGCGCTTCCTTGGCTAGAGGGGAGGTCCCGCTCGCCTCCTTTTCATCGCATGGCCCACCGGGTTCTCTCCAGAAGGGCGAGCAGACATAGCCAAGGCATGTGGCATGGGTCGCGGCACGGGCAGGGGGCAGAGAGGCTCCGTACCCCCACAGGCTACGTCGAGCCAAGTGGCGTGGTCACCATCAGCGAGGCGGTAGCATAATAATTGATGCGCCATGAGGACCACGGCTTGCGCATTTGTCAGCCCCCGTCTACGCGGAGGGATGACTCCGTGGCGATGCCAATAGAGGGCACGATGGCACGCTCGTTGCGCTGCATGAAGGGCGATGGTGACGAATCCTGCCATTGGCGATGATGTGCCGAGGAAGACGGGGCACGGCGAGGGACGTTGCAGCCGAAAGGCACCGTCTGATCGAAAAGTGCTGCCCATTGCTCGGTGCGGGCTCGTCTAGCTCTTTTCATGGGTGTAGCAAGGTGAGGATGGGCGTGGCCGATGAGGAGGCGGGGCTTCGACATGCCCCCTGCCTGGCGCGCCAAATGTCAGATTCAGGGCTCCGCAGACCCAAGAAGGTTAGAACTCCGGGGCATTTGCGAAGATCTCAACCTCTCAAGTCTCAAGCTCGTCGCCCTACAGCCTAGCCTTGCTGGATTCACGTGAATGGGGAAGAAGATGAACATGGTAGTTCACCCAGGTTTGGGCCATCTTCCGGTGTAAAACCCTACTCCTGCTTTGTGGTAGATTAGCCTCACGAGGGGTTGAGGGTGAACAAGTACACAGGATGAACAACCTTGCAAGGGCTATGGTGGTGAGGGTGGAAGGGATCTAGCCTTGGTCCGATCCCTCTCTACGGTGGTGGCTAACCTATATTTATAGTGGCCTCGCTCCTCTTCCCTCGACACTTAGGCGGGAAGGGATCCTACAATGGCCAATTTGAAAGGGGACAAGTAGTACATCTGATCCTAACAAAAGGCGGTCTTCGCCTGCAAAGCTCTTGGCCGTGACGCAACAGTGGGCTCGGTGATGACATCCACCCTGCCGAGCCCATGGTCTTGGTCTTGTAGCAACGGAATGGTAACCTTCGGGGGATTCCTCGGGAGCCCACGCTTGTCCTTCTCCCTTAGCACCAAAAGGGAAACTGTCTCCTTAGGCCCGCTGGCACCCGCCTGGCCATGGTCGTCATGGCTCATGTCATCGCAACCTCGGGAGGCTGGGTACCTGCATAGAAATCCCCTCTCCTTGGGAGGCCACCTGGGGAGGCCACTCCGTCTGGAGTCTTTGTGTTGTCCACCTCGTGAGGCTAGGGCCCTCGTGAGGGTCTTGTCTTGGTGGTCCTGCAGATGGGCCGTACCAGGCAGTCGAGGGAGCGACGTCGCGTGCCGCAGGCAGGCAATTCTGGGTACGCTGGTTCCTAGAACGCCGACATCGTCCTGGGAGACCAGCTGCTTCTTGTTCGTGGGATCAGCCTCGGGAGGCTTGGCGGCGTCCTTGCCATCGAAATGCGCAGCAACAGTGGCCTGGTAGGCATGCTTAAGGGACAGACCGTGTCCTTCTGTAGGATCGAAAGTATGTCTAGAGGGGGGGGTGATTAGACTACTTGACCAAATAAAAATCTAGCCTTTTCCCAATTTTAAGTCTTGCCAACTTATCACAGGTCAAGCAATCAACCTACACATGCAAATCTAAGAGTATATCAGCGGAATGTAAATCATTGCATATGAAGGTAAAGGGGAGGAGTTTGGAGGGAGCAAACACAATTTAGACACGGAGATTTTTGGCGTGGTTCCGATAGGTGGTGCTATCGTACATCCACGTTGATGGAGACTTCAACCCACGAAGGGCAACGGCTACGCGAGTCCATGGAGGGCTCCACCCACGAAGGGTCCACGAAGAAGCAACCTTGTCTATCCCACCATGGCCATCGCCCACGAAGGACTTGCCTCACTAGGGTAGATCTTCATGAAGTAGGCGATCTCCTTGCCCGTACAAACTCCTTGGTTAAATTCTACAATCTTGATGGAGGCTCCCAAGTGACACCTAACCAATCTAGGAGACGCCACTCTCTAAAAGGTAATAGATGGTGTCTTGATGATGAACTCCTTGCTCTTGTGCTTCAAATGATAGTCTCCCCAACACTTAACTCTCTCTCATAGATTTGGATTTGGTGGAAAGATTATTTGAATGGAAAGCAACTTGGGGAAGGCTAGAAATCAAGATCCTTGTGGTTGGATTGGACTATATTGGTCTCAACACATGAGTAGGTGGTTCTCAAATGAATGCTGGGAGTGTAGGCACGTTCTGATAGCTCTTTCCACGAATGGAGGAAGGGTGGACGGGCATATATAGCCTCCACACAAAATCTAACTATTACATACAATTTACCAAACTCGGTGGGACCGAATAGTTAAACTCGGTAAGACCGATTTAGTTCAAAATATGAACATTATGATTTTCGATGGCACCGACATGTCAACTCAGTGGGACCGATTTCATTAGTGTTAGGGCACAACATAATCTTGGTGAGACCGATCAGATGAACTATGTGTGACCGATTTCTGTAATAGGCAAACAGAGAGTTGGTCAGGCAAACTCGGTGGGACTGATCACTCATTTTGGTGAGACTGAAACATTACTAAAAGGAAACAGAGAGTTTGCATTGCGAACTTGGTGGGACCGATCACTCATCTCGGTTAGGCCATAAACGTTACAAAGGGAAATAGAGAGTTTGCAATCCCATCTCGATGAGACCAAGATTCCTATCGGTGAGACCGAGCCGATTAGGGTTTCTGGCTATGGCTATGTCAAATGAACTCGGTGGCACCGGATAGATTAGATCGGTGGGGCCGAGTTTGACTTTTGGTTTGGGACAAATGTGGATATAATAAAGTGGTTGAGGGCTTTTGGAGCATATCACTAATCATTTTGAGCAAGCAAGCCATTAAGAAACATCTCATCCCCTTTTAATAGTATTGTCTTTTCCTAAGGACTCAATGTGATCTTGGATCACTAAAATGAAAAAGGTAGAGTCTTGAGCTTGAGTCAATATGTGTCCTGAGCATTTTGAGGGATCCACATCTCTAGTCCATAACATGCCAATCATTGAACTTTCTAAAATGATCGTCTTGAAAGAGTATTAGTTCAATGAGCTATATGTTGTTAGGAGTTACCAAAACAACCCAGGGATTAGTTGCACTTTCTCCTTCTCATCATAGGTGATGGTGATCACGCCGTTGTAGCCAACTTGAGGACGTTGTAGCCATGGTGGGTCACCTCCATGAACTTGGCGAGTGCCGGATACCCCAGGATGGCATTGTACGAGAGGCCGATGTGCGCCACGTCGAAGTCGATGAGCTCAGTGTGGTAGTTGTGGCGGGTGCTGAAGGTGACCAGGAGGCGCACTTGCCCTAGGGGGATGGTAGACCATCTGTCACCCCGGAGAAGGGCCTGGTCGGTATCAGCTAGTCGTAGGGCACTTGGAGCATCTCGAAGGTCTCGATGGAGATCATGTTGAGGCCGGCGCCCCCGCTTGGTGACCGCGATGTTCCTGATGGTGGGGGTGCATATCATGGGGAACACATTGGTAGCGGCTGTGGACTTGAGGTGGTCCTCGGAGTCGAAGGTGATGGCGTACTGTGACCACTTGAGGGGCCGCGCAGCTTTAGGCCTTGGGAGGGCGGTGTTCACCTCACGAGAGAACTGCTTGAAGAGGAGATTGGACGTGGGGGGCTGAGCTCCTCCGAGGATGCAGGCTATCACACGAGGCTCTTGGTAGCCCCTAGCCCCCCCGTCGTGCTGGTTGATATAGTTCCTCCCGGGCGGAGGTAGCGGTGGTGGAAGGGCAACACCGGCCTGAAGATGCCCCTCGCGAGGCTGATCGCGCCAGCCCTGGCAAGGGTTGCCGTTGCCATTGCAGTTGTTCCATCGGCCGGTGCTCTGGCCTCCTCTGCGGCCGGCGCCGCGGCCACTGCGATCCCCTCAATGGCCCAAGCGCTCGTCGGGGAGCGACTTGAGTTCCTGACAGTCCTCGGTGTTGTGGGTGTGCACATTATGGTAGATGCATAACGGGCGGCTGTCCTTCTCGGGCCCATCGCAGTCATGAACGTGCTTTTTCTCAGGTTCCGCTGCCAGCACGGCAAGGCCTTTGCACTTGACGTCCTTGCCCTTGGCCTTGTGGTCTTCTGGTGGCGGCGTTGGGGTCATTGTGGATGAAGAGGCGACCCTCTTCGGCCTTGGCACACCTGTTGGCGAGGTTAAACAGCTCCAGCACCAAGTCCAGATCGTCGTTGATGGCGAGCTTCTCGTGCATTCTGACGTACATGACACCGGAGGAGAATGCCGAGATGATGGCCTCCTCAGAATCACACGAGATCTTATGGTGCACCTGCCTGAAGCGTTGGATGTACTTGCAGAGGGTCTCGCCAAGGTGATACCGCACACGCCACATGTCATTGACGGTGAGAGGGCAATCATGCATGCCCTTGAAGTTAGCAATGAACTGGTCATACAGCTCACCCCATGAAGAGATCTATTCCTTGGGCAAGTTCATGAGCCAGGAGAATGCGCCCTCCCTCAGGGCATGGGGAACCAGTTTGCCATGACCTTGTCGTCACTGTTCGCCGCCTTGATGCTCAACGCGTAGATCTGAAGGAACTCAGCGGGGTCAGGAATGCCGTCGTACTACGGCGGCAGCTCTGGCTTGAACTTGGTGGCACAGACCACCCGACGCAGCTCGCAGGTGAAAGCCTGGCAGCACATGCTACTAGAACGGATTCCACTTGTGAGGGAGGCATGGTTCTGGCGCCCGGTCGCCGCGACCTCCTGTACACACGCATCGAGCGGTGCGCGGTAAACGATCTGGTAGCTGGCCTCATCCCAGACCGACAGAGGCACTCCGCGTGGCGGCTTGCATGAACACGCGTCACGCTGGGGCTTGCTCAGGTCGCTACGCAAGGGAGGCAGCAGAGGCGCGCCATGCGCCACGTCCCCAGCGCGAGACGGTGGGGGCGGAACGAGTGAGAGGGCGCCAGGGCGTCTCTGGCGGCGTTGACAAGCTCGTTGATGCGGCCGAGCCAGGCGTCGTAGATGGCATTCGCCGGGCGGTAGCGGAGTAGCTTGTGTGCCATGAGTAGTGTGGCCTGCGCGTTAGGCGGCCCATGGCAAGCGAGGGAGGAAGAGGCCGTAGTAGTGCGGCCATTAGGCTGCACGGAGGGGTGCATGGAGGAGTCCTACTACTCGTAGGTAGCAGGGTCGGTGGCGACGACAGCTGCAGCCTCGGCAGAGTGGCGATGATTGCCACGGCCCGCAGCCTCCGTCTGGGTGACGCGAGCCGCTCGGTACTCGGCACACACGCAGCGAGCGTCAACCATGGAGTTGGTGAAGCGGAAGGCGGGGCGAAGCGGAAGAACGGCGGCGCACCCCTACCTGGTGCGCAAAATGTTGGAATCAGGGCTTCGGGGACCCAAAGGTTTGAACTCTGGGGTGCGCTCGTTCCTACCGCCCTACTCCATCCTTCTACGAACCTCGGCAAGGCTATGGCAAGTGCGAGTTAGCTTAAGCGGTCCGGTGACACAATAATTACCTAGTTTCGGGCCACCTTGCGGTGTAAGACCCTAGTCCTTCTTGGTTTTTAGATTGGACTAGTGTGAGAGCAAGAATACAAGGGTGGACACTCTGGTCGTCCCCCTCTACGACGGCACCCCGCCCTCCTTTTATGCTTGCCTAGGTCCTCTTCCAAGGATAAGAGAAATTCCGCAATGCTTGTGAGACTGCCCGAGTGTTTAGAAATGTGAGATTCGCTAAACCTTATACAAGGTAATGATTTGGGTGCGGAATGGATTGATCACAATACCGACTTACTCTTAACAGTCGCTCTTGCTATTTGGGATGGTAAATCTGAGTGACTTAACCATAGTAGAGAGGCGACGATGTCAAAAACCTTGTTTAAAACCTTAGAATGGTAGGACGATTGTCAGGACCCCGACTCGATGTCACATTGATCTAGCCGGTAACACCTCATATCACTTTGCGGCCTCACGCACGGTATCCCCACGGGTGTCGTCTTACCTTTTCCCGGGACCGTTTGTGCCTTTTGGCTCACGTATATGATAGTGTCGCTAGCATCCATATGATAAGGAGCCCGGGCTGACATGACTAGTCGTAAACCCAAAGTGGCACAGACTTACAGGGACAGGCATCCATGACCCAGCTTCGAACGTGTCGGTCATCAGCAAGTGGGTCCGGGCTGTAGCACTGGGCTAGCAGGACTCCGGTAAACCGGGCTGTAGCGGGCTAACAGGACTCCGGTACTCAAAGCGTGACATTTCCCCGAAGGGACAGACACAGGAACGAAGAAGGACACATGCCGGCCAGCCTAAGTGTTCCAGAGCAGTAGCAAGCTACCATGGCTCAGCGGTAACACTAGGAGACATTTCCCGGTAAGAGAGGCTACTAAAGATAAACAACTAGATAGTCAGATCCCACACATAGCACTACACATTACACGTACGCATAACATGCAAGTATGTGCTGTACAACATGGCATCACAGCATAACTCAACAATTATATAGATAAAGGCTCGGAAGAGCCATCATAGCATTTATTGCAAACAGGGGTCACAAGACCCGTCATACAGAGCATACAAGCAACAAGCGGAAGCATTACATGTCTGGGTACAGACATCTATAAATGAAAAAGACTGGAAGCCTGACTATCTACAACATCCGATCAAGATCGTAGCTGAGGTACTAGCTACTAGTCGAAGTCCACGAGAACACTAGTAAGACCGAAGTCTCCGCTGCAAAAACATAAATAAAGCAACATGAGTACAAAGGTACTCAGCAAGACTTACATCAGATCCTATCATACATGCATTTGTATCAAGAGGGTAATGTGGGGTTTAGTTGCAGCAAGCCAGCTTTGACTCTGTGGCTATCCTAATCTACGACTACCAGAAACTCTGGAGGTGAAACAACGTACACGAGTCCACTAATCACCACACAATACACTACTATGGATTCATCCCCGTCTCCCTACGAGAAGGCCATCCATAGCACTCACACTTGTCTTGAGCATTTTAGAGTATCCACTTCAAGTTGTCTATGTACCATGTAAGCATCCAAGAAGTCCATAACCGCGGACCCGGCTATTCGAATAGATCATGTTAACCCTGCAGGGGTGTACTTCTTCACACACGCTCTCGCCACTTACCGCCATGTACACGTCATGTATCTCGGCAACCTTCAAGCGGAAGCCTGGCGAGGGTGTCGGCCACGACCTGACTAACCACACAAGACTCTAGTCCAGGTTTATCGCCTATTCGGGTTCCATCCGCAAGGAGATCCGGCCGGGGTGTCGCTTACGGCCCCAAACGATGTGTACAGGGTTCCCGAGCCCACCAACCGGGTGCCACTCGGTACACCGGGCCACGTGTGCCTAGTCTGTCCCAAGCCCACCCTGCCGGGTGCCACTTGGTAGAAAAATAGCACTACCTACAAACACCAGAAACTAGTTGCGACTCCTGGACAGAGATCAAGTTGGTTAATAAGTCGAGAGGGCTTGGAGCGCCCGGAGCCCAATGTGTGGTAGTATCGAGTCATTGGACAACATACACAGAACTCAGGGCTTAAGGACGGTTCCAGTGAGACAACCCACCATGTACTCCTACATGGCCTCTCACCGCTACCTTTACCAAATCGTGTTCACACACTTCACTCTCAGCAATCAGAACATATCGTGACACTCCAATTCATTCCCAATGAACCAGACCTGACACACTCTAAGCAATAGCAGGCATAGCATGGTAGGAACACATCAGTGGCTTCAATCAACTCCTACACATGCTAGTGGGTTTCAACTATTTACTGTGGCAATGACAGGTCATGCAGAGGAATGGGTTCAACTACCGCAGCACAAAGTAGCAGATGAATCGTTGTTGTCCTAATGCAATAACTGAGAGCAGGAGCGAGAGAGTAGGGTTTTATCGAAATGAACAAGGGGGTTTGCTTGCCTGGTAAATCAACAAGGGAGGCACTGCTTCACAGACAGGTACTCTGGAACGTCTCCGGAGCAGGACCTATCGAGAAGGAACGGTGCCGGCAATCAATACACAATCATATGCAACAATATGATGCATGAACATGGCATGTAGATGTGATGCTGTTGAGCTAATGCAACTAGTGTTCAATTGGTTTGAAGTCCATTTGAACCAAAGGTTCAAATGCATTTCTAAATTAGGTCTCTTATATATGCCATAATGTGTTTTCCCATATTCAGCATGTATAGGTTGGTTTTTCATGCATGAAACTAGTACAGATGGAAAGGTTGCATTTTTCTGATAATTTTTCATATATAAATTATTTCAATCTGAGCTACGGTTGAATTGTATGAATTTTTGAAGTTTAAATCATTTTCTGGATTTTCTGAATTATTTTAATTCCAGAAAATGTATAATTGCGTCAGCATGACGTCATCATTGCATCAGCGGTCAACGCGGCTGTCCAGGTCAAACCTGACGTGTGGGACCCACACGTCAGTGACAGGGGGTTAACAGGGGTTATTTAATTTAATTAAATGGTTAGGGGGGGGGGTCGGGCCCACTGGTCAGCGTCAGGGGGGGGGTTAGTTAACGGTGATTAGCACTAAGCTAATCACCTGACGGGCCGGCCCCACCTGGCAGGGCTCAGGCGACGGGGGCTCGTCGCCGGCGACCTCTGGACGCGGCGGAGTCCGCGCCACAGGCCACGGGGACGGCGTCTGAGAGCACCGGGGCGTAGCCCGGGCTCTCGCGCATCTGGTAGGGTAGGTGGAAGCAGCGGGGAGGCCGGAGCTCGCCGGAGCGAAGCTCGGGGCGGCGGCCGGAGTTCGGGCGCGAGCGGGATCGGGCTGCGGGGCACGGGGAGGCCACCTGAGGGGCTCGGCGGCACCCTCGTGGCACCAGGAGCGCGAAGGGAGGCTTGGTTTGGGCGGAGGCGGGCCGAGACGGCGACGGCGACAAGGACGGCGGCGGGAGGCTTCGGCCGTGGTGGGAAGCGGCGCTACGGCACGGGAACGGGAGGGAGAAGAGAGGGGAACGGTGGAGGAGCTCACCGCGGATCCAGCGAGCGCGAGGACGAGGTCGGGGATGCCCGGAAGCTCCCGAATCGACGGCGAGTACCCACGGCGGCCGGAGGCGAGGATGGCGACGGCGATGGCTCCACGGGATGCCCCGTCTTGCTTGGCTCGACGAGGAGGTAGAGGGGGTCGCGGCGGAGCTCGGGGGCTCTACGGAGGGGCGAGGGGACGGCGGGGAGCGCGTCGGTGACGAGCTGCGGCGGCGGCAGTGCTTCGGGTGAGAGGGAGAGAGAGCAGGGGGAGAGGAGGAGGGCGAGGGAGAGTGAGAGCGGTGCGGGGCAGCTGCGTGGCGACGTTCCGGACGTCCAGGCGTCGAGGGGGAGGACAGGCAGGCAGGTGCCGTGGCGGCACGGCGGTGCGCACGCGCCGGCCACACGCCTCTGGCCTCCTGGCGGGAGGTGGAGGACGACTGGCGCTAGCCAGTCGGCTGGGCCGGCCAGCTGGGCCGCACAGGGGGGGAGGCCCAGGTAAGCCCCTCCTTCTTTATTTCTGTTTTTCTAATTTTTCTGACATTTGTTTTGATTTAATAAATATATTAAATCATTTAATTTTATTATGCCAATTTTTGCAGGAGCTGGATATATTATTCCAGAGCTCTTTTATAATTGGCATAATTTTTGGACCATATTTCATAAATATAGAAATATATTTCCAATGCAAATATTTATCGAATTAATCCAAATGGCCAAAATAAATGTCCATGAGCTCCTAAAAATATTGTTTTGATTTTTATCTCTGTCCAATATTTTCAGAGGGCAACATGAGCATTTTCTTGGACCCTTTTGGAGAAATTTTTATTTGGGTCATTTTCAAAAATGATTCTGAGGGTTCCACCAATCCTCATTTCAAATTTAAAATGAAATTTAAATATGATGCACAAATGGCTAGCTAGCCTAGGTCATACCAGACTAGGGATGTGACAACTCGCCCCCACTTGACAGAATCTCGTCCCGAGATTCAGGGGTCGACGGAAAGAAAGCGGGGTACTCCAGTCGAAGACGATCTTCTCGCTCCCAAGTAGCCTCTCTCTCGGAATGATGAGACCACTGAACTTTGAGAAACTTGATGTTCTGACGTCGAGTAACACGCTCTGCTTGATCAAGAATGCGAACCGGGTACTCTCGGTATGTGAGGTTATCTTGGAGATCAAGCGTTTCGTGGTCCACTCCGCGGATAGGATCCGAGAAGCAACGCCTGAGTTGAGAGACGTGGAAGACATCATGAACTCGAGAAAGATGTGGGGGTAGTTCCAATTGGTAGGCAACCTCTCCTCGTTTAGCGAGAATGCGAAAAGGACCAATGTAACGAGGAGCCAACTTGCCCTTGATACCGAAACGATGGGTACCCTTCAAAGGAGTAACCCGAAGGTAAGCTTGGTCGCCAATTTCATAAGTCATATCCTTATGATGACGATCGTACTGACTTTTCTGACGAGACTGGGCTGTTTTCAAATTCTCACGAATGATGCGAACTTGCTCTTCTGCCTCCTGGATCATATCCGGTCCAAAGAATTGTCTTTCACCGGTTTCTGACCAGTTCAAAGGTGTTCGACATCTTCGTCCATAGAGAACCTCAAAAGGAGCTTTCTTGAGGCTGGATTGGTAGCTATTGTTATAAGCAAACTCGGCGAAAGGAAGACATTTCTCCCAATCCATACCGAATGAGATAACGCAAGCTCTGAGCATGTCTTCGAGAATTTGATTGACCCGTTCCACCTGACCACTCGACTGAGGGTGGAAAGCGGTACTGAAGGAAAGATGGGTTCCCATGGCAGTTTGGAAACTCTCCCAGAAATGAGAAGTGAAAAGACTGCCACGGTCTGAATTGATCTCTAGTGGAACACCATGAAGTGATACTATTCGAGAAATGTATAAGTCAGCAAGCTGACTAGCAGTGATACTCTCTCGAACAGGAAGGAAGTGAGCCACTTTGGAGAGACGATCAATGACTACGAAGATAGCATTATTCCCTCTCTTGGTCCTGGGAAAGCCGGTGATGAAGTCCATACCAACTTTATCCCATTTCCATTCAGGAATAGCCAAAGGCTGAAGGGTGCCAGCAGGTCTTTGATGCTCTGCCTTAACGCGACGACAAACGTCACATTTAGCAATGAACTCAGCGATTTCTCTCTTCATCCTAGTCCACCAGAACCTCTGGCGTAGATCCTGATACATCTTAGTACTACCGGGATGAATCGTGAGAGGAGATTCATGCGCCTCCTTAAGGATCAATTGTCGCAGATGTTGATTCTTGGGAACCACCAAGCGATTCTCAAAGAAAACAACACCACGATCATCCATAGAGAAACATCCACCAACTCCCTTCTTAATGTTTCTCTTGATCCGAGAAATTCCTGTGTCTTGCTTTTGAGCAGCGATAATCCGATCTTCAAGATCAGGTTTCGCCACCAGGGTAGAAAGGAATCCGCGAGGAGCTATGTGAAGGTTAAGCTTACAGAATTCCTCATGGAGAAGTGGTTGGCCTTGCTGCAACATGAGATTGTTGCAATAGGATTTACGGCTTAGAGCATCAGCCATGACATTGGCTTTGCCTGGGGTGTAGGTAATCCCTAGATCATAATCTGTGATCAACTCCAACCAACGTCTTTGCCTAAGGTTCAGATCCGGTTGGGTGAAGATATACTTGAGACTCTGGTGATCGGTGTAGATCTCGCAACGTTTACCAAGGAGGTAATGTCGCCAGGTCTTGAGTGCATAGACTACGGCTGCAAGCTCTAGATCATGTGTAGGATAATTCTCCTCATGTGGATGCAACTGTCGAGATGCATAGGCAATCACATGACGATCCTGCATAAGAATGCAACCTAGTCCCTGTCGTGAGGCGTCGCAGTAGATAATAAAGTCTTTAGTGAAATCCGGTGGCACAAGTATGGGAGCAGAAGTCAGGCGTCTTTTCAGTTCCTGAAAACTGTACTCACACTGTGGGGACCACTCAAACTTTTTATCTTTCTTGAGAAGTTCCGTGAGGGGTTTGGCTACTTTGGAGAAGTTTTCAACAAAGCGGCGACAATAGCTGGCTAGACCAAGGAAACTCCTAACTTGTTTCACGGTCTCAGGTGGAGTCCAATCGAGAACGGCTTGAACTCTCTCGGGATTGACAGCAATGCCCTTACCAGAGATTACGTGGCCTAGGTAGGTCACTTCTGGCAACCAAAATTCACACTTGGAGAACTTGGCATAAAGGCGGTGCTCTCTGAGTTTTTCTAACACAAGTCTAAGATGTTCGGCATGCTCTTCCTCGTTCTTCGAGTAAATAAGAATATCATCGAGGTAAACCACGACGAACTTATCTAAGTACTCCATGAAGATCGAGTTCATCAAGCGGGAGAATGTGGCTGGGGCATTGGTTAGACCAAAGGACATGACGGTGTACTCGTACTGACCATAACGAGTAACAAAAGCTGTCTTGGGAATGTCCCCATTTCTGATCTTGATTTGATGGTAGCCTAACCTTAAATCCATCTTGGAGAAGACTGAGGATCCAGCGAGCTGATCATACAGGTCGTTGATCCTGGGAAGCGGATACTTGTTCTTTATCGTGACCAAATTAACGGGACGATAATCTACAACCATCCGGTCCGTACCGTCTTTCTTCTTGACGAAGAGGACGGGGCAAGCCCAAGGAGAAGAACTAGGACGGATGAAACCCTTTTGCAAGGACTCATCGAGTTGTTTCTTAAGCTCGGCTAGTTCTAGGGGTGCCATCTTGTAAGGTCTCCGGGAGATTGGAGCTGTTCCTGGGATAAGATCTATGACGAACTCTACATCTCTGTCAGGTGGAACACCTGGCAGTTCCTCTGGAAAGACATCCGGAAAGTCACGGACTACCGGGATATCTTCAAGGTCTGGAAGAGGGCTGGCATTAAGAGAATAGAGCTGACGCTTTGCAACTCTAGTGGAGACGGTGACTATCTTGCCAGATGGGTGTGTAAGTTGAACAGATCTTGTGTAACAATCGATCTTGGCATGATGAGCTGTCATCCAGTCCATACCCAAGATGATGTTAATATCTGAAGACTTGAGGGCTACAAGTGATGCAAGGAATACAAGTCTATCAACAAGGATTTCGTTACCATGGCTGATTCTGGTGGTCTGCCATCTAGACCCTGGGGTTTGGATTTCAAGCGGAGTTGGCATATCACAAAATGACATGTCGTGCAAACGAGCATAACCTTCAGAAATGAAGGAGTGAGATGCTCCAGTATCGAATAGAACTGATGCTGGGTGACAATTGACAAGGAGTGTGCTAAGAACGACATCTGGATCATCATGAGCGTCTTTAGCTGAGACGTGATGCACACGTCCACGTTCAGTGGGGGCTGACTTGACACTGATCATCTTGCGTGATGGCTTAATACAGCCAACAGTCTTCTCGGGCTGGGGTGGAGCATAACTAGTCTGAGAGCAGTCACGTGCATAGTGTCCTGGCTTCCCGCATGTGAAGCAAGTCCCTGAGGTTGGACGGGGACCCGCACTGACAAACGGTCTACCAGTAGGCCTGGGTGGAACATACGACGGAGTTGGAGAAGGCACCACATAGATGACCTCGGTGTATAACCGGAAGGAAGAGCGGAGTTTGGAACCCAAATCCGGCGTTTCTGGGAACTAGAACCGGAGGAAGATCCCAAATCACGGGTGTGCTTACGAGACTCCTCGTAAGTGAGTTGAGCTGTCTCTGCATTGATGGCCTTGTTCACAAGGGCTTGGAATGTATCACAATGATGCAGGTGGAGATCACGACGCAACTTGGGGTTGAGACCCTTCCGGAACCTAGCTTGCTTCTTGGCGTCCGTGGACACTTCTTCTGTGGCATAGCGGGCAAGGTTCTCGAATTCTCTGCTATAAGCATCAACAGCCATCTTACTCTGGGTGAAACTACAGAACTCTTCTCTCTTGCGATCAATGAAGGGCCTGGGGAATGTGATGCTCGCGAAAAGCCTCAGTGAAATCCTTCCAGGTAGGAATCTGGCCAGCTGGAAGCATAGCCTCATAGTTCTGCCACCAAAGACTAGCAGGACCTTCCAGGTGGTATGTGGCATAAGTGACCTTGTCATCTTCAGCTACGTTCGCGGAACGCAGCTTATGGGTGATGCTACGGAGCCAGTCATCTGCATCGAGTGGCTCGATGGAATGATGAAAGGTAGGTGGGTGCAAGCGGATGAAATCATGAATGGTCACAGATCCCTTGAACTGATGTGCGGTATTCTCCTCGATACGTGCCAACAAGCGGTTAGACTCACGCTTGTTCCTCTCCATCTCTAGCATGAACTCTGTCAACGAAGGCTGGTCAGGAGGATCCTCATCCCTACCATATCCATGGTTCTGGCTACGAGCAACGGAACTTCGCTTAGCCGATGACATCCTGAGAAACGAACCAAGGACGGAATCAGCATCAACTATGGACTGTAGAATGTAGGACAAGGAGTTAGTATCACTCGAACTCCTAGGGCAAATTCCGGCAGCATAACGGCAGTAAAATGCTCAGAATGAGACATCCTACTAAAAATGGGGTAGTACAACAACTCAACATCACCACTCAAGGTTCTGGGATAGTACTAAACAGACTACACCGGAAATACTCAAAACTGGGGTATGACTCTGATCAACCAGTCCTATGGGACTACGGAGTAGTAACACGTGATCCTGATAGACGGAAGAGAAAGCCTAGTTCCTTAACCCCGTAGGAAAGATAGGATGACTCAGATCAGAAGGCCATGAGGTAAAGGAGTAAAAAGAGCCTTACGTTCCTTCCCACAATCAATTCCCTTACATAACTAAAGAATTTCTAGACTCAACTTCGACCAGTTTGGCTTGGTAATCCTACAGGCAGTCAGGCTCTGATACCAACGCTGTCAGGACCCCGACTCGATGTCACATCGATCTAGCCGGTAACACCTCATATCACTTTGCGGCCTCACGCACGGTATCCCCACGGGTGTCGTCTTACCTTTTCCCGGGACCGTTTGCGCCTTTTGGCTCACGTATATGATAGTGTCGCTAGCATCCATATGATAAGGAGCCCGGGCTGACATGACTAGTCGTAAACCCAAAGTGGCACAGACTTACAGGGACAGGCATCCATGACCCAGCTTCGAACGTGTCGGTCATCAGCAAGTGGGTCCGGGCTGTAGCACTGGGCTAGCAGGACTCCGGTAAACCGGGCTGTAGCGGGCTAACAGGACTCCGGTACTCAAAGCGTGACATTTCCCCGAAGGGACAGACACAGGAACGAAGAAGGACACATGCCGGCCAGCCTAAGTGTTCCAGAGCAGTAGCAAGCTACCATGGCTCAGCGGTAACACTAGGAGACATTTCCCGGTAAGAGAGGCTACTAAAGATAAACAACTAGATAGTCAGATCCCACACATAGCACTACACATTACACGTACGCATAACATGCAAGTATGTGCTGTACAACATGGCATCACAGCATAACTCAACAATTATATAGATAAAGGCTCAGAAGAGCCATCATAGCATTTATTGCAAACAGGGGTCACAAGACCCGTCATACAGAGCATACAAGCAACAAGCGGAAGCATTACATGTCTGGGTACAGACATCTATAAATGAAAAAGGCTGGAAGCCTGACTATCTACAACATCCGATCAAGATCGTAGCTGAGGTACTAGCTACTAGTCGAAGTCCACGAGAACACTAGTAAGACCGAAGTCTCCGCTGCAAAAACATAAATAAAGCAACATGAGTACAAAGGTACTCAGCAAGACTTACATCAGATCCTATCATACATGCATTTGTATCAAGAGGGTAATGTGGGGTTTAGTTGCAGCAAGCCAGCTTTGACTCTGTGGCTATCCTGTTCTACGACTACCAGAAACTCTGGAGGTGAAACAACGTACACGAGTCCACTAATCACCACACAATACACTACTATGGATTCATCCCCGTCTCCCTACGAGAAGGCCATCCATAGCACTCACACTTGTCTTGAGCATTTTATAGTATCCACTTCAAGTTGTCTATGTACCATGTAAGCATCCAAGAAGTCCATAACCGCGGACCCGGCTATTCGAATAGATCATGTTAACCCTGCAGGGGTGTACTTCTTCACACACGCTCTCGCCACTTACCGCCATGTACACGTCATGTATCTCGGCAACCTTCAAGCGGAAGCCTGGCGAGGGTGTCGGCCACGACCTGACTAACCACACAAGACTCTAGTCCAGGTTTATCGCCTATTCGGGTTCCATCCGCAAGGAGATCCGGCCGGGGTGTCGCTTACGGCCCCAAACGATGTGTACAGGGTTCCCGAGCCCACCAACCGGGTGCCACTCGGTACACCGGGCCACGTGTGCCTAGTCTGTCCCAAGCCCACCCTGCCGGGTGCCACTTGGTAGAAAAATAGCACTACCTACAAACACCAGAAACTAGTTGCGACTCCTGGACAGAGATCAAGTTGGTTAATAAGTCGAGAGGGCTTGGAGCGCCCGGAGCCCAATGTGTGGTAGTATCGAGTCATTGGACAACATACACAGAACTCAGGGCTTAAGGACGGTTCCAGTGAGACAACCCACCATGTACTCCTACATGGCCTCTCACCGCTACCTTTACCAAATCGTGTTCACACACTTCACTCTCAGCATCAGAACATATCGTGACACTCCAATTCATTCCCAATGAACCAGACCTGACACACTCTAAGCAATAGCAGGCATAGCATGGTAGGAACACATCAGTGGCTTCAATCAACTCCTACACATGCTAGTGGGTTTCAACTATTTACTGTGGCAATGACAGGTCATGCAGAGGAATGGGTTCAACTACCGCAGCACAAAGTAGCAGATGAATCGTTGTTGTCCTAATGCAATAACTGAGAGCAGGAGCGAGAGAGTAGGGTTTTATCGAAATGAACAAGGGGGTTTGCTTGCCTGGTAAATCAACAAGGGAGGCACTGCTTCACAGACAGGTACTCTGGAACGTCTCCGGAGCAGGACCTATCGAGAAGGAACGGTGCCGGCAATCAATACACAATCATATGCAACAATATGATGCATGAACATGGCATGTAGATGTGATGCTGTTGAGCTAATGCAACTAGTGTTCAATTGGTTTGAAGTCCATTTGAACCAAAGGTTCAAATGCATTTCTAAATTAGGTCTCTTATATATGCCATAATGTGTTTTCCCATATTCAGCATGTATAAGTTGGTTTTTCATGCATGAAACTAGTACAGATGGAAAGGTTGCATTTTTCTGATAATTTTTCATATATAAATTATTTAATCTGAGCTACGGTTGAATTGATATGAATTTTTGAAGTTTAAATCATTTTCTGGATTTTCTGAATTATTTTAATTCCAGAAAATGTATAATTGCGTCAGCATGACGTCATCATTGCATCAGCGGTCAACGCGGCTGTCCAGGTCAAACCTGACGTGTGGGACCCACACGTCAGTGACAGGGGGTTAACAGGGGTTATTTAATTTAATAAATGGTTAGGGGGGGGTCGGGCCCACTGGTCAGCGTCAGGGGGGGGGTTAGTTAACGGTGATTAGCACTAAGCTAATCACCTGACGGGCCGGCCCCACCTGGCAGGGCTCAGGCGACGGGGGCTCGTCGCCGGCGACCTCTGGACGCGGCGGAGTCCGCGCCACAGGCCACGGGGACGGCGTCTGAGAGCACCGGGGCGTAGCCCGGGCTCTCGCGCATCTGGTAGGGTAGGTGGAAGCAGCGGGGGAGGCCGGAGCTCGCCGGAGCGAAGCTCGGGGCGGCGGCCGGAGTTCGGGCGCGAGCGGGATCGGGCTGCGGGGCACGGGGAGGCCACCTGAGGGGCTCGGCGGCACCCTCGTGGCACCAGGAGCGCGAAGGGAGGCTTGGTTTGGGCGGAGGCGGGCCGAGACGGCGACGGCGACAAGGACGGCGGCGGGAGGCTTCGGCCGTGGTGGGAAGCGGCGCTACGGCACGGGAACGGGAGGGAGAAGAGAGGGGAACGGTGGAGGAGCTCACCGCGGATCCAGCGAGCGCGAGGACGAGGTCGGGGATGCCCGGAAGCTCCCGAATCGACGGCGAGTACCCACGGCGGCCGGAGGCGAGGATGGCGACGGCGATGGCTCCACGGGATGCCCCGTCTTGCTTGGCTCGACGAGGAGGTAGAGGGGGTCGCGGCGGAGCTCGGGGGCTCTACGGAGGGGCGAGGGGACGGCGGGGAGCGCGTCGGTGACGAGCTGCGGCGGCGGCAGTGCTTCGGGTGAGAGGGAGAGAGAGCAGGGGGAGAGGAGGAGGGCGAGGGAGAGTGAGAGCGGTGCGGGGCAGCTGCGTGGCGACGTTCCGGACGTCCAGGCGTCGAGGGGGAGGACAGGCAGGCAGGTGCCGTGGCGGCACGGCGGTGCGCACGCGCCGGCCACACGCCTCTGGCCTCCTGGCGGGAGGTGGAGGACGACTGGCGCTAGCCAGTCGGCTGGGCCGGCCAGCTGGGCCGCACAGGGGGGGAGGCCCAGGTAAGCCCCTCCTTCTTTATTTCTGTTTTTCTAATTTTTCTGACATTTGTTTTGATTTAATAAATATATTAAATCATTTAATTTTATTATGCCAATTTTTGCAGGAGCTGGATATATTATTCCAGAGCTCTTTTATAATTGGCATAATTTTTGGACCATATTTCATAAATATAGAAATATATTTCCAATGCAAATATTTATCGAATTAATCCAAATGGCCAAAATAAATGTCCATGAGCTCCTAAAAATATTGTTTTGATTTTTATCTCTGTCCAATATTTTCAGAGGGCAACATGAGCATTTTCTTGGACCCTTTTGGAGGAATTTTTATTTGGGTCATTTTCAAAAATGATTCTGAGGGTTCCACCAATCCTCATTTCAAATTTAAAATGAAATTTAAATATGATGCACAAATGGCTAGCTAGCCTAGGTCATACCAGACTAGGGATGTGACAACGATGGAACCTTGTACACGCAACCGTTGCCAAACGTAGGATATACGGTGAGTTTTAGCCCAGACCCACTACCTGCAGGAGAAACCATAAATTGTTGACTACCATGAGATTTACGATAGCTCCTTAGTAGTGGTGACACACGTGTCAGCTAAGAAGACCCAGTCTCGGAAGAACCTTATAATGATAAAAGGACACAAGATTTTGAGGGAAAACTGAAGGAAATATGCCCTAGAGGCAATAATAAAGTTGTTATTTATATTTCCTTATATCATGATAAATGTTTATTATTCATCCTAGAATTGTATTAGCCGGAAACTTAGTACATGTCTGAATACATAGACAAATAGAGTGTCACTAGTATGCCTCTACCTGACTAGCTCATTGATCAAAGATGGTTAACTTTCCTAGCCATGGACAAAGAGTTGTCATTTGATAAACGGGATCACATCATTAGAGAATGATTTTATTGACTTGACCCATCCGTTAGCTTAGCACTTTGATCGTTTAGTTTACTGCTATTGCTTTCTCCATAACTTGTACATGTTCCTATGACTATGAGATTATGCAACTCCTGAATACCGTAGGAACACTTAGTGTGCTATCAAACGTCACAACGTAACTGGGTGACTATAAAGATGTTCTACAGGTGTCTCCGATGGTGTTTGTTGAGTTGGCATAGATCGAGATTAGGATTTGTCACTCCGTGTATCGCAGATGTATCTCTGGGCTCTCTCGGTAATGCACATCACTGTAAGCCTTGCAAGCAATGTGACTAATGAGTTAGTTACGGGATGTTGCATTATGGAATGAGTAAAGAGACTTGCCGGTAACAAGATTGAACTATGTATTGAGATACTGATGATCGAATCCCGGGCAAGTAACATACCAATGACAAAGGGAACAACGTATGTTGTTATGCGGTTTGACCGATAAAGATCTTCATAGAATATGTAGGAACCAATATGAGCATCCAGGTTCCGCTATTTGTTATTGACTGGAGATGAGTCACTTCTCGAACCCGTAGGGTCCGCACGCTTAACGTTCGGTGATGATCGGTATTATGCATTTATGTGTTTTGATGTACCAAAGGTAGTTCGGAGTCCCGAATATGATCACAGACATGACGTGGAGTCTCGGAATGGTCGAGACATATAGATCGATATATTGGAAGCCTATGTTTGGACATTGGAATGGTTCCGGGTGAGTTTGGGCATATACCGGAGAACCGAGAAGTTACCGGAACCCCCCGGGAAGTATATGGGCCTTATTGGGCCATAGTGGGAGAGAGGAGAAGGGAGCCTAGGAGGGGGCTCCCCCCAATCCCAATCCGAATTGGGTGGGGGGGGCCTTTCCTTCCCCCTCTCCCCCCCATTCCTTCCTCTCCTAATCCAACTATGGAAGGGGGCATCCTACTCCCGGTAGGAGTAGGACTCCCCTTGGGAGCGCCATAGAGGGGCCGGCCCTCCCCCTCCTCCACTCCTTTATATATAGGGGAGGAGGGCACCCATAGACACACAAGTTGATTGTTTAGCCGTGTGCTGTTCCCCCCTCCACAGATTTCCACCGCGGTCAGTGGTTAGGCGAAGCCCTACGCCGGTAGCTTGATCATCACCATCATCACACCGTCGTGATGACAATACTCTCCCTCGACACTCAGCTAGATCTAGAGTTCACGGGACGTCACCGAGCTGAACATGTGCAGATCGCGGAGGTGCCGTACCTTCGGTGCTTGGATCGGTCGGATCGTGAAGACGTACAACTACATCAACCGCGTTGTCATAACGCTTCCGCTTACAGTCTATGAGGGTACGTGGACAACACTCTTCCCCTCTCGTTGCTATGCATCACCTATATGGATCTTGCGTGTGCGTAGGATTTTTTTTGAAATTACTGCATTCCCCAACAGTGGCATCCTTGCCAGGTTTATGCGTAGATGTTATATGCACGAGTAGAACACAAATGAGTTGTGGGCATGGGTATATACATATTGCTTGCCGTCACTAGTTAATTCTTGATTCAGCGATATTGTTGGATGAAGCGGCTCAGACCGACATTACGAGTACGCTTACGCGAGACTGGTTCTACCGACGTGCTTCACACACAGGTGGCTGGTGGGTGTCAGTTTCTCCAAATTTAGTTGATTCAGATTCAATGAACATGGTTCTTTCTGAAGATCAAAAAGCAATCACTATACTGCGTTGTGGTTTTTGATGCATAGGTAAGAACGTGTGATGGCCTGGCTTATTAGGGATGATAGACTACTCATATCAATAAGGAATTCCTTCTTTTCCAGAAGCCCATTCGGACAGAACTCCAAAGTTAAGTGTGCTCATCATGGAGTAGTGTCAGGATGGGTGACTGTCCGGGAAGTTGCTCCTGGGTGCACATGAGTGAGGACAAAGTGCGCAGAAAAGACTAGTATTGATCTGTGGGGCCAGTCTAGATCCCGCCAGGAGTAACGACCACCGGCGGGTGTGTCCGGGGTGTTACAAGTTGGTATCAGAGCCAACCCTCGCTGTCGGTGTCAAAACCGGCGGATCTCGGGTAGGGGGTCCCGAACTATGCGTCTAGGCCGAATGGTAACAGGAGGCAGGGAACACGATGTTTTACCCAGGTTCGGGCCCTCTTGATGGAGGTAAAACCCTACGTCCTGCTTGATTAATATTGATGATATGGGTAGTACAAGAGTAGATCTACCACAAGATCAAGGAGGCTAAACCCTAGAAGCTAGCCTATGGTATGATTGTTGTATATGGAGTTGATTGCCTACGGACTACAACCCTCCGGTTTATATAGACACCGGATAGGGTTAGGGTTACACATAGTCGGTTACAATGGTAGGAGATCTTGAATATCCACATCGCCAAGCTTGCCTTCCACGCCAAGGAAAGTCCCATCTGGACACGGGACGAAGTCTTTAATCTTGTATCTTCATAGTCCAGGAGTCCCGCTGAAGGTATAGTCCGGCTACCCGAACACCCCCTAATCCAGGACTCCCTCAGTAGCCCCTGAACCAGGCTTCAATGAAGACGAGTCCGGCGCGCAAATTGTCTTCGGCATTGCAAGGCGGGTTCCTCCTCCAAGTCCTTCATAGAAGATTGTAAACACCAAGAGTAATGTCCGGCTCTGCAAAATAAGCTTCCACATATTGCCATAGAGAGAATAATATTAACACAAATCAAAACTGCTGACGTATTCCATAGTGTGTCATCACACTACGGCCAAGTCCTTTACTCGAATCGTTTTTACTTTTCCACCTCAGCATGTTTTGCGAGGCGGTTTCCTTGGCACGTCTCGTCAAAGCAGAGATCGTGTACCCCCTTTATGGGATTCTCATCAAGACGGACGTGGGTAACCCAACCGCGCCATTTATCACGGAGCTTGGGAGGCAAGCGAGTTTTACTAGGCTGGTGGGGACGCACAACCGCATCCGCCCATATAAGGGGATAAGGATCCACCTTTTTACCTACGCCTTCTTCCTCCTTTGCCTATCCATCTCCTGCACCCTCGAGCTCCAGCGCCCAAGCCCGCACTTCCCACCTCAACCTTCTCCAGCAATGTCCGGAGCGGGAGGCAAGTGGATGGTCTCCTCCGCTACGGAGGGCCAAGTCAAGAAGCTAAGGAAGTCCGGATACCTGTCTAAGGACATCGCGCACCGGCTTCCCGAAAAGGGGCAGCTTCTCCCCACCCCAAGGCCCCATGAGAGGGTAGTATTTCTTCCCCACTTCCTCCGCGGACTGGGTTTTCCACTCCACCCATTTGTCCGGGGGCTCATGTTCTACTACAGCCTGGATTTCCATGATCTAGCCCCGAACTTCATCCTCAACATCTCGGCGTTTATCATCGTGTGCGAGGCTTTCCTCCGTGTCCACCCTCATTTCGGCCTCTGGCTCAAGACCTTCAACGTCAAGCCCAAGGTGGTGCGCGGCAGCCAGGCGGAGTGCAGAGGCGCCATGGCGGGAAAGATGGCCAACGTCCTATGGTTCGAGGGCTCTTTTGTGGAGACCCTAAAGGGGTGGCAATCCGGGTGGTTTTACATCACCGAGCCACGCGATCCGAAATGGACCGCAGCCCCCGAGTTCCGATCCGGACCCCCCACGCGGCTTATGTCCTAGAAAGAGACGGGCCTGTCGTGGGGTGACGAAAAAGAGGTGACCGGATTGCAAACATGCATCCAGTCCCTGGTGAACAAGCCAATCCGGCTTGTTAATGTAATCCAGGTTATGCTCGTCCGCCGGATCCTCCCGTGCCAGCAACAGGATTTTAATCTGTGGGAGTTCGACCCGGCGCAGCACCAAACCCTTAGCAGGCTGTTTGACACGACGTACGAAGATGCCTGGAAGGTGCTATTTAAGGGCGCCGAGGCTCCCACATCCGCTTCCGAGGACCGCGGATACAGCTCGCAGCGTCACGCTAGCGAGGTAAGCTATCTTCACCTTTTACAGGATGTTAAGCTTTCTTCATAGTTTGACTCTATGCGGGATCTAAACTCCCTTACCTTTGACATGCTTGGCGGGCGACATTCGGACCGATTAACTGTTCGGCTCCGCTGCCCGAAGACCCAACCCCAGCTCTACTAGTGAAGTTGCTAGTTCCGGCGCCTTATGTGGTGCCGGAGAAGAAGGCCAAGAAGAAGACCACGGGGACTCGAAAGAGTGCCCGCAACATGGTGGTGTCGGACTCATCATCTGACGAGTCCGAGACGCCCTCTTCCCGTGAAAACGAGGAGGAGGAAGAAGAAAACTCCCCCCCCCAGCGGAGGGAGGAGAGAAGAGGAAGGCCGCCCCAACGGGAGAGGCCGAGGGGTCTAGGAAAAGGAAGACCCCTCCGCCGGACTACTCCCCCAACGCCAAAGAGGGCGGAGAGGAGTGGCCAAACAGGGCCAAGTGTCCGGCGAAATCGTAAGTTCGGATATCAGAGTAACTCATGATGTTCCTTTGTTGCACAGCTTTCCCTAATGTCCAACGTAATTATGCAGCCTGCCCCGGGCCGAATTCAACGAATCGTCGGGTGGCTCCCTGGACTCATCGGACGTGAACTCAGTTCCGCCCGCTGTCTCCCCCCGCACTGTAGACGACGCCGAAGTGGCGTCGCGACAAGCTCCGGGGCAGGAGGAGGTGGTCCTGGAGGAGCCGCAAGGCAACCTCCCGGACTCCAGGAGTGAAGGGGATAAGGCCCCCCAGGGCTCCAAGTCCGGCTTTGTGCCGGACACCGCACCGGAATCTTGCACAGTTCCGGACCGCGGTAGGCGAACTCCTTCCAAGAGGAGAAAGCCTTCTGATCCAGTGGCCTCCGTCCAACCGGAGGTGCCGGACAATCTGCTGGAGGTGCTTGACGGCGCCTCCATCGACGAGGGGCACCGTACTATTATGAGTACGGTGATCCAGAAGGTTCAGTCCGCCAAGAGCCTTCTAACAGGCTTCGAGGTAAGTAAAAATATTTAAAAATATTACCGCATAGACAGTAGCCCCTGATGCTCTGTTTGGCGTTCGGAAAGAAAAGCCGAATAGAGGATCTATTAAATTTCAGAGGAGTCTAACAAAAAGAGTCAATATGCATATGCAGGCTTCGCTGCTATCCACCGCCGCACTGACTGCGGAGGTGGGTGTCCTGAAGCAGGACCTCGAGCGGACCGAGCAAGAGCTCGGCCTTGCCAAGCGGCAGCTCGAGGAGAAAGAAGGTAAGAAATACCTTACAGAAAAAGTGCCTATAAAAAGGCGTGATTGCAAAAAAAAACAGGATTGTACTGCTTATTGTAGGGGCCACGACTGAGGTGGCGACCCTTAAGCAGGCGCTGTCTGAGGCCGAAAAGAAAACGGCCGCAGAGCACACCGAGCGAGACAGACTTGGGGCTCAGGTCGGCGAGGTGCAGCAAGAGCTTCAGGCTCTCATGAAAAAACATGAGAGTTTGGAGCTTGAGTCAAAGGCGCAAGCATCCGAGTTCGCGACGGCCCTTGAGACTGCCAAGTCTGCCAAGGCCGAAGCCCAAAAGGCCCTCCAAGAGTTGGAGGAGATGAGGAAGATAGCAGCGGGTAAGGCATTCTTCATGCAAAGCAGAAATATAAAAGTAAACTACTTGTTACTTACCCAAATCCGGAGCTCTCCAGGGGCATTCGCAGATCTTCCCCGCAGCGTATTCGATGCCGCCGCATTCTACCGAGCTGAAGAGGGCAGCTCGACGGAGAAGGTGTTTTGGTCTCAGTATTCTAAGGCCGGACACCCTGTGCCTTTGAGCGACCAGCTGAAACAGCTGGTCGAGCTCCACAAGGCGGCCGAACAGGCCATGAAGGGCTTCATAGTTTGGCTGTGGCCCGGAGAGGCCCTGCCTGGGAGCTATTTCGGGCTGGTGCGGCGGCTGGTGGAGGCCTGTCCGAGGCTCGAGGTCATCAAGCGCTCCGTCTGCATCGAAGGTGCCCGTCGGGCCCTTGCACGTGCAAAGGTGCACTGGGGTAACCTGGACGGTGAGAAGCTTGTGAAGGACGGGCCACCACCGGGGAAGGAGCATCGCAAGCCCGAGAACTACTACAAGGATGTTCTTGCAGGTGCCCGCCTTGTGGCGGATGAATGTACCAAGGATGTGATTTTTGAATGAACTCGTTCGTGTTTATCCTGGCGCTGAAAACTTGTTCATATGTGCTAAGCAATGCTTATTGAATTTAAAATATTACTTTCTGTGCGGCCGTTTATCAAAAAATTGAGAGATGGCCAGTCGTCGGCTTCTGCCCCCATGCCACTAGTGCTGGGGTGTTTGGGATAAACCTGAGTGCTCTTTTTCCCATAGTTGGGTCCTTCGAGGGAGGCGCTCAGCACAACGAACCAGGTAATCAGACTATAATGCTTGAACACTCTCACTTAGCCATAGAACTCTATAATTTTAAATTTGAGCAAAGCCCCTAGTTCGGAAGACCGAGTTCGGGGCGCTATCCACGCCTTGGCCGGACAAAGCCAGCTCCTCGCTCAAAGCGGCATAAGCCTTTAGGGACTCGAAAAACCTCTCGAACAGCGACCGGTCTCTCGCCTCATCATGATAGTCCATTTTAGCTTTCTCCACTAAGGTGCTTAACCCAGCTGAACCGGGGCACAATCGCAGTGGTTCTCCTAGTGCTACCTTAGCCGATAGAGCGGAACGTAAGGCACCAAAACATAGGAGCCGGGCAAACCCAACTATTGACCCAAATCATGATTCAGAGCCGATGCATATAGTGCTATAAGTTTGTGGTGCCGCACTTGTGAAAGTGTACGGACTTCTTACACCATTATGAGGGGTACTGAAGCCCCTGGCGTGTTTGTCGTACCATGGTGTACGGGTGCAATCATGTCATTTAATAAACATAAATGTGAAAAGAAGATAATGCAAAAAATAGACAAGAAGCTAAGCATTGTTTATAGAGAGGCTATTTATCAAAGCCGAACGATACAAATAGTGCGGTAAGCAAAAGATATTGGACTATTCAGTATGTCCTTACCAGGGGCAGGCCGCGGAATTGTGTTTAAAACAGGTATACCGCTCGTAACAGAGACCACCTGGGAGTTCCATAATGCGGCATGGCTTGTCTGTCTCCCTGGATCTTGCATCGTTTGTGCGGCAGTCAAATTGCCGAATAGGTCGTCCGAAATATGGAGTCCTGAAAATAAGAAAAAATAAAAAAAAAGAATCCGGCAGCCCCTAGTACGTTTTAAGCCGTATTTTGGGCGTGCCGTTATTGTGCCCCTTCCCCTGTGCCCATGGTATTTCAAGGGCTTAGTTATGTACGCGAGGTACTGGTTTCGCTATGTCGCGAAAGATGGGGTTGGGGCCGCATTGCTACGCTTGCTCAGAGTGTGCCAGGCGGTCCTGCTGTGGGTTACTCCGGGCGCGCTTGCCAGTGTCTGGCTTGTTAATGGCCGGACTGGAGAATTTCCTGAGAAGGCTACTTTATACCTCCGCTGCGAGAGCTGCCGTATGCTCCTCCGTACGGAGGGAGCGTTCGGTGTTTCCGTTGACTGTAATTACTCCTCGAGGGCCTGGCATCTTGAGCTTGAGATATGCGTAGTGCGGTACCGCATTGAACTTTGCGAATGCGGTTCGTCCGAGCAGGGCGTGATAGCCACTGCGAAACGGGACTATATCAAATATTAACTCTTCGCTTCGGAAATTGTCCGGGGATCCGAAGACCACGTCAAGTGTTACTGAGCCTGTACAGTTGGCTTCTACACCTGGTATAACGCCTTTAAAGGTCGTTCTTGTGGGCTTAATCCTTGAGGGATCTATGCCCATTTTCCACACTGTATCCTGATAAAGCAGGTTCAGGCTACTGATGCCGTCCATGAGGACTCTTGTGAGATGAAATCCGTCGATGATTGGGTCGAGAACCAATGCGGAGAAGCCGCCATGACAGATGCTAGTGGGATGGTCCCTTCGATCAAAAGTGATCGGGCAGGAGGACCATGGGTTGAACTTTGGGGCGACTGGCTCCATCGCGTATACGTCCCGTAGCGCACGCTTCTGCTCCCGCTTGGGAATGTGGGTTGCGTATATCATGTTCACCGTCCGCACTTGTGGGGGAAAGCCCTTCTGTCCATTGTTGTTCGACGGCTTGGGCTCCTCGTCGTCGCTGTGCAGCCCCTTGTCTCTGTTTTCGGCCCTTAACTTGCCTGCTTGCTTGAACACCCAACAATCCCTGTTAGTGTGATTGGCTGGCCTTTCGGGGGTGCCATGTATCTAGCACAAGCGATCGAGTATTCGGTCCAAGCTGGACGGGCCCTGAGTATTCTTTTTGAATGGCTTTTTCCGCTGACCGGATTTGTAGCCATTGAATCCGGCATTGACTGCCGTGTCTTCATTGCTATCGCTGTTAACGCGGCGTTTTTGCTTATTCCGACGTGTCCTGCCACTTTTTTTCTTGGTATCCGAATTACCAGGGTTCTTTGATAAGTTGTTACTGCGAGCTAGCCAGCTGTCTTCTCCCGCGCAAAAGCGGGTTATGAGTGTCGTGAGGGCTGCCATGGATTTCGGCTTTTCCTATCCCAGGTGCCGGGCAAGCCACTCGTCGCGGATGTTATGCTTGAAGGCTGCTAGGGCCTCTGCGTCCGGACAATCGACTATCTGGTTTTTCTTTGTTAGGAACCGTGTCCAGAATTGTCTGGCCGATTCCTCTGGCTGCTGAATTATGTGGCTTAAGTCGTCGGCATCCGGCGGTCGCATGTAAGTGCCCTGGAAGTTGTTGAGGAATGCGGCTTCCAGGTCCTCCCAAGAACCGATTGAGTCTGCTCCCAAGCTGTTAAGCCAATGCCGGGCCGGTCCTTTAAGTTTGAGCGGGAGGTATTTGATGGCGTGTAGATCATCGTCGCGTGCCATGAGGATGTGAAGGAGATAATCCTTGATCCATACCGCCGGATCTGTTGTGCCATCGTATGATTCGATGTTTATGGGTTTGAAACCCTCTGGGATTTTATGATCCATTACTTCATTCGTGAAGCATAGCGGGTGTGCGGCGCCTCTGTACTGGGCTATATCACGACGCAGCTCGGAAGAGCTATGTCTGTTGTGTTCGGCCCGGCAGGATTTGTTGTATCTAGAGTGAAGATCATTGTCACATGCCGTAGGGCGCCTGCGCGATCCGTAGATCGATCTTGTTTGTCTTGCCTTATCCTCCAGTATGTCTCACAGGTCGGGCGCATTTTCCCATGCCTTAGTTGAGCGGCGTCGGGGCATGGCTTGGGTGGAGGGCCGAGAGGCCTCTCTGTCGCAGCCGTGAGGTGGCCGGTCTGCCATGTCATGCGCTGGTGATGTAGGTGCTTCCTCCTCTGATCAGGGTAGCGGCCTGCGCTTTGGGTAACTCTTGGAGGGGCGTTCGAGTTCATACTCTTCGGCCGCAAGGACTTCAGTCCATCTATCAGCTAGCAAATCTTGGGCAGCTCTAAGCTATTGCTGCTTTTTCTTGAGGCTGCTTGCCGTGGCTAAAAGCCTGTGTTTAAAACACTCTTGTTCGGCGGGGTCTGATGGTATGACGAATTCGTCGTCATCGAGGCTTGCCTCGTCTTCGGAGGGAGGCGTATAGTTATCATCCTCGTCCTCTCGGTCTGCCGCTCTATCATGAGGGCTGGCTTCTCCATCTTCCTGTGCCGAATCTTGCTGAGGTGGGTGTTCTTCGGCGCTATCCGGGGTAGTATTATCTCCCGTGCCGGAATCACCGTTTTTGCTTTGGCGGGATTTAGAGCGGCGCCGCTGACGCTGGCGCTTTGGCTGTTTCTTGGGGGCGTCATCCCCCACTGTTCCATCGCCATCTCCATTTTTTGGAATATCCACCATATATATGTCATATGACGAGGTGGCCTTCCAGCGCCCTACAGGTGCTGGTTCCTGTTCGTCTCCTACATCATCGTCCATGCCGTCGATGTCTTCGGAGCTGAAGTCAAGCATGTCGGTTAGATCGTCGATAGTGGCTACAAAGTGGGTGGTGGGTGGGCTTTGAATTTCCTCATCGCCCGTATCCCACCCTCGCTAACCGTAGTACGGCCAGGGCTCTCCTGATAAAGAGAGAGACTTAAGAGAATTCAAGATGTCGCCAAAAGGCGAACACTGAAAGATGTTTGCGGCGGTGAACTCCATTATCGGCGCCCAATCAGATTCGATTGGCAGGGGCGCGGGGGGTTCAGAGTTCGGGGAGGAGTCCAGATCCTCGGAGTCACGGGTCGTGCAGAGTGCGGGGCTAGCGTTCGGCTCAATCGCTTTTGGGATCACAGCCCCCGAGGTGACGTCCAACTGCTCATCCTCGATTGGCGTAATAGGCTCCGAGTTAGGGGTCGGAACCGATGCGTGTGCGGCCTCCAGGACACTGTCCGGGGGCAGAGCTAGATCATGCCTCTCGAGATAGTGCGGCGCGCTTGGCCGTGGCTCGAGTCCGTCGAAGATCAAGTTTCCGCGGATGTCAGCCGTGTAGTTTAAGATTCCAAACCTGACTTGATGGCCAGGGGCATAGCTTTCGATCTGCTCCAGGTGGCCAAGAGAATTAGCCCGCAGAGCGAAGCCGCCGAAGATGAAGATCTGTCCGGGGAGCAAAGTCTCACCCTGGACCGCATCGTTGTTGATGATCAAAGGAGCCATCGGGCCTAAAGGCGACGACACAGAGGAACTCTCAATTAAAGCACCAATGTCGGTTCCAAAACCGGCGGATCTCGGGTAGCGGGTCCCGAACTGCGCGTCTAGGCCGAATGGTAACAGGAGGCAGGGAACACGATGTTTTACCCAGGTTCGGGCCCTCTTGATGGAGGTAAAACCCTACGTCCTTCTTGATTAATATTGATGATATGGGTAGTACAAGAGTAGATCTACCACGAGATCAAGGAGGCTAAACCCTAGAAGCTAGCCTATGGTATGATTGTTGTATATGGAGTTGATTGCCTATGGACTACAACCCTCCGGTTTATATAGACACCGGATAGGGTTAGGGTTACACAGAGTCGGTTACAATGGTAGGAGATCTTGAATATCCGCATCGCCAAGCTTGCCTTCCATGCCAAGGAAAGTCCCATCCGGACACAAGACGAAGTCTTTAATCTTGTATCTTCATAGTCCAGGAGTCCGGCTGAAGGTATAGTCCGGCTACCCGAACACCCCCTAATCCAGGACTCCCTCACTCGCGGTTACACGAATGTTTGCGGACAGGTGCGCGGTCATGTTGTTCATGACGCTTGTGACCCGTCTTGGCACCCCGCATGGCAAATGTACTGGACTGGAAGCACAGACGTATGTGCCAAGAGGGAACGTTCCTGTGGCCTGACGAGGACGTCCATTCCTCTGAGTGGGGGTGTATGTGATGGTCTGGCTTATTAGGGATGATAGACTACTCATATCAATAAGGAATTCCTTCTTTTCTGGAAGCCCATTCGGACAAAACTCCAAAGTTAAGCATGCTCAACTTGGAGTAGTGTCAGGATGGGTGACCGACCGGGAAGTTTCTCCCGAGTGCGCATGAGTGAGGACAAAGTGCACAGAAAAGACTAGTATTGATCTGTGGGGCCAGTCTAGATCCCGCCAGGAGTAATGACCACCGGCGGGTGTGTCCGGGGCGTTACAGAACGATTCTTGCTCAGCCCATAGGAGCCACGTAAACTTCGCAACAACAAAGTAGAGGACGTCTAACTTGTTTTTGCAGGGCATGTTGTGATGTATATGGTCAAGACATTATGCTAAATTTTATTGTATGAGATGATCATGTTTTGTAACAGATTTATCGGCAACTGGTAGGAGCCATATGGTTGTCGCTTTATTGTATGAAATGCAATCGCAATGTAATTGCTTTACTTTATCATTAAGCGGTAGAGATAGTTGTAGAAGCAATAGTTGGCGAGACGACAACGATGCTTCGATGGAGATCAAGGTTGTAACACCCCGGATGTAACTTTCCCAATTGTACTCCAACTCTTGCCGTTTCCGGCGTTAAGTTATATTTATTTTCTCGGGTTTGGGTCTTTGTCTCCGTGTGTTGTGGTCGTTGTCATGCATCTCATATCATGTCATCATGTGCATTGCATTTGCATACGTGTTCGTCTCATGCATACGAGCATTTTCCCCGTTGTCCGTTTTGCATTCCGGCACTTCGTTCTCCCCCGGTGGTCATTTCTAGCTTTCTTTCGTGTGTGGGGATTAAACTTTTCCGGATTGGACCAAGACTTGCCAAGCGGCCTTGGTTTACTACCGGTAGACCGCCTGTCAAGTTTCGTACCATTTGGACTTCGTTTGATACTCCAACGGTTAACCGAGGGACCGAAAAGGCCTCGTGTGTGTTGCAGCCCAACACCCCTCCAATTTGGCCCAAAACCCACCAAACTCTGCTCCATGTCCTAGAGCGTTCGATCACGATCGCGTGGCCGAAAACCGCACCTCATTTGGACTCTCCTAGCTCCCTCTATGCCTATATATACACCCCCCATTCCAAATTCCGGAACCCCCTCCCCGAAACCCTAGATCCGCTCCTCCTCGCGCCATGGACAACGTCCGCGCCGGGTCGGACGTGTCCGACCTGCGCGTCGCCGCCGCCAGCCACTAGCATGCTGCCACGTGGCCTGCGCCACTCCCTCCGCCGCCGGCTCGGAGAGGCCCGCATCCGGCCCTCCCGGCCCGAATCGCCCCGCCGCCGCCTACCGAAGCCGCGCCGCCCTCCTCTTCGCGCCGGCCGCCCGAGGCGACCGGAGCCGCCGCGTGCCGCTCGCCGTCGGCTGGCTGTAGCCCGCCGCGCCGCCCTGGTCCGGCACCGCCCAAGCCGCCGCAGGAGCCCGCCGGAGTCACCCTTAGTTCCGGTCGGTCCTAGCTCCGGCCGCCGCGGGGCCCTGCTCCGCCGCCCCGGCCGCCGGCGACCTCGCCTCCGCCGGCCGCCGTCCTCGACCCCGCCGCCGCCATCGTGAACAGTGCCGCCGGATTTTGCCTCGGTTCCCGTGCGCGAGATCCAGATCTGGAAACCTAGGTCATTTTTTTCAGTCCCAGGATTTTCAGTCCATATGCTCCTGTTCGAGGCCCCGTAACTTTGCATCTGTAGCTCTGATTCATGCATATAGCATATCAAAATGTTCATCTCAGAGAGTACATCATTTCACTCCATTGCATCATTTTAATTTGAGCTCATCTTAATGCCCGAAATGCTGTTAGAAGAGGGCTACTTGAGTTAATTGTCAGATCTATTACTCCATTTAGCACTTTTGTCATTTTTGCCATGATTAATGTGTGCATGATCTACCCGTGAGTTCTTCATATGTTTTGTTAAGGGTTTTGTCATCTCTCAGAGGTGCAACCCATGTATTTTTATGGTGTGTGTGGTGACTTGTGCAAGCTTGCAAAGTGAGGCACCTGGTAATTCTGTTTTCAGGGACTTAGTGATTTCACTAAGTCCTGGGATTGTTTATCTCATGATGCCATATGTTTGTGTTGTTTCCTAGTGATCCGTGCCTCTTTTGAGGATGATCAGTAAGGGAGTTTTTTTAACCTTGTAGTGCTCTATCCATCCACGTCTTTGTTTGCAATTATGGAGCAACCTAGCTTGAGTCAATCGCGCTCTACTTTTGCTTCGTTGCGAATCTGGGCAGATCGTCAACTTGTTTGCGATTTTGCCGACGTTATTGTGGTTGATCCGTGCATGATATGCCATTGTTCTTGCCATGTCTAGCTTGTATTTTGTGTCTTCTTAAAGGATGTATGCTTGTCTTGCCATGACTTGCACCGTAGTGAGTGCATTGAACTCGTAAACATGCCTTCATGAGTTATGTTTCAGCATGTCCCAGTTTTTCACTAAGTCTGAAACTGATTATGATTTTGCTATGTTCGTGTGCTTGTTAGTATATTTTGTGATCTCTTTTGGCTCAAGGTCACTAAGGGACTTTTGTTAAGCTTGTTGAGTAGCTCCATGCCATGTCTTTCTTTGTCATGTTCAGGTCCTGTAGCATGTTGTTTTGTTGCTCCAAAGAGGGCTATATGATCTGAAATTCCAGACAAGTGTTAATTTCACTAAGTCTGAGATCTGTTTGCCATTTGCGTTTTTGCCATGCTTGTTTGAACCTCCTAATGGATGAATTGGCCGTAGCTCAGTGCTAGACTTTTGTTAAGCATCTTGTGTGCATCCCTTCCATGCATTTTGTTGTCATGTTTGGGTGCTGTAGCATGTTCATCTCATTGCATTTAGATGCCTACTTGCTGTAAATCGCAGACCGGTGTCATTTTTGAATCGCTTGCCATTTCCAAACCGTAATTCCGATTCCGGCGTTCTTTATATCGTTTTCAAGCGATTTCATCTCATCTTTCCAGTGGCACACTTGGTTTTCCAAGTTGAGGCCAGGTTCATGCATTTCCTGTCATATCTAGCATTTTGCATCCAGCATCGCATCCCGCATAGCATATCATCTTTGCATTGTGTTGTTTAAGTTTGCACGTGGTTGATTATATCCTTGTTGCTTGTTTGTCTTGTTTGGGTAGAGCCGGGAGACAAGTTCACTAACGAGGAGCCCGTTGAGTTTGCTTTTGAGGATCCAGTCAACTCTGACAACTGTGCAGGCAAGATGATCATACCCTCGAAATCACTACTATCTTTGCTATGCTAGTTTGCTCGCTCTTTTGCTATGCCATTGCTACGATGCCTACCACTTGCTTGCAAGCCTCCCAATTTGCCATGTCAAACCTCTAACCCACCATTTTCCTAGCAAACCGTTGATTGGCTATGTTACCGCTTTGCTCAGCCCCTCTTATAGCGTTGCTAGTTGCAGGTGAAGATTGGAGGCCGTTCCTTGTTGGGACATCTCTTATTTACTTGTTGGGATATCATTATATTGCCATGTTATCTTAATGCATCTATATACTTGGTAAAGGGTGGAAGGCTCGGCCTCTCGCCTAGTGTTTTGTTCCACTCTTGCCGCCCTAGTTTCCGTCATATCGGTTTTATGTTCCCGGATTTTCCGTTCCTTACGCGGTTGGGTTATAATGGGAACCCCTTGATAGTTCGCCTTGTTTAAAGCTTTTCCAGCAATGCCCAACCTTGGTTTTACCATTCGCCACCTAGCCTCTTTTTCCCTTGGGTTACCGGAGCCCAAGGGTCATCTTATTTTAAACCCCCCCCCCTGGGCCAGTGCTCCCTCTGAGTGTTGGTCCGAACTGAGCTGCCTGCGGGGCCACCTCGGGGAAACTTGAGGGTTGGTTTTACTCGTAGCTAGTCTCATCTGAGTGTGCCCTGAGAACGAGATATGTGCAACTCCTATCGGGATTTGTCGGCACATTCGGGCAGTGTTGCTGGTCTTGTTTTAACCTGTCAAAGTGTCTTGAGTTACCGAGATACCGAGTCTGATCAGAACGTCTTGGGAGGAGGTCTATTCCTTCGTGGACCGTGAGAGCTTGTCATGGGCTAAGTTGGAACTCCCCTGCAGGGATTGAACTTTCGAAAGCCGTGCCCGTGGTTATGGGCAGATGGGAATTTGTTAATGTCCGGTTGTAGATAACTTGAACCTTAACTTAATTAAAATGAATCAACTGAGTGTGTTGCCGTGATGGCCTCTTCTCGGCGGAGTCCGGGAAGTGGACACGGTGTTGGAGTAATGTTTGTGCAGGTTGCTCTCTAGTTTCTCGCTCGCGCTTTGCCTCCTCTTCTCGCTCTCTTTTGCGAATAAGTTAGCCACCATACTTGCTAGTCGTTTGCTGCAGCTCCACATATATTTACCTTGCCTTACCTATAAGCTTAAATAGTCTTGATCGCGAGGGTGCGAGATTGCTGAGTCCCTGTGGCTCATAGATTACTATTACACCAGATGCAGGGCCTGATGATTCCGCTCCAGGAGACGCGTATGAGCTCAAGTGGGAGTTCGACGAAGACTCTCAACGATATTATGTTTCCTTTCCCGATGATCAGTAGTGGTGCCCAGTTGGGGGTGATTGGGACCGTTGTCGCATGTTGGGTTCTCTTTATTTTGGCGCCGTAGTCGGGCCATGAGTGTTTGGTTGATGTAATGTTATTTATGTACCTGATTGACGTGGCGAGTGTAAGCCAACTATGTTATCTCCCCTTTTATTATTGTATTACATGGGATGTTTGTGAAGATTGCCTAACTTGCGACATATGCCTTCAATGCGATTATATCTCTAAGTCGTGCCTCGACACGGGGGAGCTATAGTCGCATCGGGGGTGTTACAAAGGTGTCAAGCCGGTGACGATGGTGATCATGACAGTGCTTTGGAGATGGGGATCAAAGGCACACGATGATGATGGCCATATCATATCACTTATATTGATTGCATGTGATGTTTATCCTTTATGAATCTTATTTTGCTTCGTTCGGATGTAGCATTATAAGATGATCTCTCACTAAATTTCAAGGTATAAGTGTTCTCCCTGAGTATGCACCGTTGCTATAGTTCGTCGTGCCGAGACACCACGTGATGATCGGGTGTGCTACGCTCTACGTTCACATATAACAGGTGCAAGCCAGTTTTGCACACACTGAATACTCAGGTTAAACTTGACGAGCCTAGCATATGCAGATATGGTCTCGGAACACTGAGACCGAAAGGTCAAGCATGAATCATATAGTAGATATGATCAACATAGTGATGTTCACCATTGAAAACTACTCCATCTCACGTGATGATCGGACATGGTTTAGTTGATATGGATCACATGATCACTTAGATGATTAGAGGTATGTCTATCTAAGTGAGAGTTCTTAAGTAATTTGATTAATTGAACTTTAATTTATCCTGAACTTAGTACCTGATAGTATTTTGCATGTCTATGTTGTTGTAGATAGATGGCCCGTGCTGTTGTTCCGTTTGATTTTAATGTGTTCCTAGAGAAAGCTAAGTTGAAAGATAATGGTAGGAATTACACGGACTGGGTCCGTAACTTGAGGAATATCCTCATTGCTACACACATAAGAATTTCATCCTGGAAGCACCGCTAGGTGACATATCTGCTGCAGGAGTAACAACAGATGTTATGAACGTCTGGTAGAGCAAAGCTGATGACTACTCGATAGTTCAGTGTGCCATGCTTTACGGCTTAGAATCGGGACTTCAACGATGTTTTGAATGTCATGGATCATATGAGATGTTCCAGGAGTTGAAGTTAATATTTCAAGCAAATGCCCGGATTGAGAGATATGAAGTCTCCAATAAGTTCTACAGTTGCAAAATGGAGGAGAATAGTTCTGTCAGTGAACATATACTCAGAATGTATGGGTACCACAACCACTTGATTCAGCTAGGAGTTAATCTTTCGGATGATAGTGTCATTGACAGAGTTGTTCAATCACTGCCACCAAGCAACAAGAGCTTCATGATGAACTATAATATGCAAGGGATGGATAAGACAATTCCCGAGCTCTTTGCAATGCTAAGGGCTGCAGAGGTAGAAATCAAGAACGAGCATCAAGTGTTGATGGTCAACAATACCACCAGTTTCAAGAAAAAGGGAAAAGGGAATGTTGGGGATATCACTACTGGGCGTAAACCGGCCTATCTGGGTCAGGGATATCACTACTGGGAATGTTAAAGCCCAAGAAGGCAGATGAGGGCTCAAGGCCCATAGTCGGATCAAGGCCTATAGCCGTAAACCGGCGTTGGTATGTAACTTGTATTGTAAGTTACGAATAAGTAGAGACCAAACCGGACACATCTATGAGCCGGTATTGGGACTCTATGAACCGACGGGCATCACCCGTGTATATAAGGGGACGACCCGGCGGCGGTTCAAGGACAATAGACAACAACTCGAGACTTAGGCAAAGCTTGTTTGCTCCCTAGTCATCGAAATCTCATCAATTCCATCACAACTAGACGTAGGCTTTTACCTTCATCGAAGGGGCCAAACTAGTATAAACTCTCTTGCGTCCCTGTGTCTGCTTTAACCCCTTCAAGCTAACCCGTTGCGATGGCTCCACGACTAAGTCCTTTCATGAGGACATCTGCCGTGACAAAACCACGACAGTTGGCGCCCACTGTGGGGCTCTCGCACGATGGTTTCAAGTTCTTGGAGGGCCGCTTTGAAGGACTCGAGGGCTACGTTGTGGGCCGGATGACTAAGAGTCATCGCGGCAAGCTCTACATCGATGATGCAGGCTGGGGCCCCGAGGCCGGCTCTGTTGAGTATGGATACCGGGTCCCCTTTGGTGGCATACACGTTTTCATCGGCAAGATCGGTGAACCGGGCCCTGAGCCGGACATCTGCATCGACCTCGTCGAAATGGCTTAGCATGCGCGATCCTCCCGGGTTAAACTAGCCGTGAAGCGTGCCTTCGTGGGAGTCATCCATGGAGGAAGTTATGAGGATGGATCGGAATCTTGCGGCGAGACCATCGTTTATTCTGGCGACGAGTCATCAACCGGAGAAACCGAATCTCTATATCATCTACAAGATGACCGGATTGGGGGCTGTTCCGATGGCGACAGTATTCCGGACCCCTCTGATCTACCCAACCGAGTTGGAATATTCATGGCCGGCACACATGAAGCGCTTCATTCTTCGACCGCTGCGCCAATAAACTCCGGTTCAGTAGCGGCGACAGCTGCCGGGGCAGGAATCTTTGCACGCCCGCCGGCTCAAGTTTTATCAGATCTATTTGATGCATTGGCTGTGCTTATGGCAGAAGCTAACCCGGTGGATTAGGAAGTCCACAATGCAAAGATTGCAAAGGTGAAGGAACAGATCACCCAGGCCAAGGCGGACCTGGCAGCTGAGAATGTCAGGATGACCACAGAGTGGGCCGCTTTAGACGCACAAGCCTACAGGCTCATGTTGGACCAGAACACGTCGCATGAAGTCATGAAGAGGAAGTACCGATCCCGTTTGCCTTCGGTTCTCGAGGCCAGAGACCTTTTCAACACCCCAGGAGCAGGAACCAGTAATCCGCTGGAGGGAAACCAGGCGGAAGCTCCGGGGACCGGCGCGCCGGCTCATCCCCATCTGATGAATCCGCCTCGTCAAAACACTGTTATACCTCAGGCTGTTTCAACACCTCTGGGTCACTACTCCAACCCAATGGACAATCTCGTTGCCGCTGCTGCACGGCTGGAGGCCATTCCAATTGAAGGTGACTTGCCACAGGCGGTAGAGACGCGACGGGTCAAGGAGCTTCTTAGGACAGCTTTGGTCCAACAGGAAGCATACTCGTACAACCGCGACCGGATCCACTCGACCCCTCATCCAAGCCGGAGCTATAGTAGGCATATGGATGAACCGGCAGTGTCAAGTAATGAATGACGTGGAGCACCCCGCGCCAACAACCCGGCGGGTGGTGCTGATAACGCTCAGGAAGTGGTGGACCGGGCCCGAGCGCGCAGGGAGGCCGAGTTAGCCGCACAGTATCAGGCTCGGCAGCTTACGCCGGTTCATCCAACTATCTCGGTCGAACCTGGTGCTACTTCTAGTTCTTTGGGGGTGCCTTGCCTTGTCCTCGCTTTACGCAATGTGCGCCTGCCCAAGGATTTCAAGGGCCCGCGCAAGGTACCAAATTACACGGCGGATCAACCCCTAGAGACATGGGTGGAGAGCTATGAGATGGCCATGGAGATGCTTGATGTGGATGATGCGGCGTGTGCGAAGTACTTCACCATGATGCTTGAAGGAACGGCCCGTACTTGGTTAAAAAGCTTACCGGCCAATTCTATCAGTTCATGGGCCCAATTATGAGCCCGGTTTATCAGTAACTTCAAGGATACATGTAAGCAGCCTATGTCGATAGTGGACTTAGCTGCCTGTGTCCAGGAGGAAGGAGAATCGACGACTCATTGGGTGCGCCGGGTCTCGCAGGTTCTGCATTCATCAGACCGCATCAACGCTGACACCGCGGTTATAACCCTAGAAGGCAATTGCCGGTTTGGGCCCCTAAAGCAGAAGTTAGGATGGATGAAGTGCCATTGCACTGACATGGGGACCCTCATGGCTGCCTTGGTAAAGTATGTTGATTCTGATAGTACCAAGGATCCCGAGTCTGATGATGACAAGACAAGGAAGGGAAAGAAGAACAGCAACTCCAAAGGTCAGCAACATCACTCGGCAGGTAACGGTAGCGGAGGCAAGCGTAAAGCTGATAGCAACATGGACTTTGTGGCTAATACCAACGCGCAGGACAAGGGTCAGCGACGCAAGGGTAAACCGCCGAATCGCAGTGGAGCGCCTAACCCTAACCCGGACCGCTTAAATTATCTATTGAACCAGCCCTGTCCAAAGCATGGGACGAAGGAGGTGCCAGCAAACCACCTTTGGAAGGATTGTTTCATTATGCAGGAGTTCAAGAATTCTAATGCTTTCCGGTATGATCACGGCTCCGGCGGTGGCTCAGGATCTGGGCCAGGTTACGGTGGAGGAAATTCCGGTTCAGGATTTAATGGTAATCCGGGCGGACATAACAATCAAAATAATCAGAACAACCAGGGTGGTTACAACCAGCAGCAGCAACAGTCAGGTTACCAGAGCAACCCAAAGCAGTTGAATAGTGGGCAGTACCATGTCTTCACCACTAGCTTGGACAAGCGAGACCGGAAGGTTCAAAGGCGGGCAGTCAACTCTGTTGAACCGGCCGTGCCCCGTTATCTACGCTGGTCTGAACAGCCAATCATATGGAGCAGAGAGGATCACCCTCCCCAGGTTGATAATCCGGGTCAGTTGGCTCTGGTGGTGGCACCTCAGGTGGGAGGTTACAAGTTCACCAAGGTGCTCATGGATGGAGGGAGCAACATTAATATCTTTTACTATGAGACCTTCCGTCGTATGGGACTAACAGATAAAAATCTCAAGCCGTCCAATACGGTGTTCCACGGTGTGGTATCTGGCAAGTCAGCATATCCTGTTGGTAAGATAGCTCTGGAAGTGGCCTTTGGAGATGATCATGATTCCAGGTCGGAAACATTGACGTTTGAAGTGGTTAAAATCCAAAGTCCATATCACGCCATGTTTGGGCGACCGGCCTACGCCAAGTTTATGGCACGGCCCTGTTATGTGTATTTGCAGCTCAAGATGCCGGGTCACAAGGGGACAATAATGGTTCACGGAAGCCGTAAAATCGCTTTGGAGTGCGAGGAAGGAGATGCGGCCTACGCAGAGTCGGTTTGTGCCACCGAGGAGCTGAAGTATTATAAGGACAATGTTGATTCGGCGGACATGACTCCATTAAAGAAGCCAACTACGGAGCATGATCCGGCCCTGAAGTTCAAATCGGCGGCAGAAACTAAGCTTGTTGACTTCGTACCTGGCGATTCATCCAAGCAGTTCAGCATCAGTGCCAACTTGGATCCAAAATAGGAAAGCGCGCTCATCGAGTTCATCTGTGAGAATCGGGACATTTTTGCATGGAAGCCCTCTGACATGCCAGGTGTACCGAGGCAACTCGGTGAGAACACCCTTAATGTGGATCCTAAATACAAACCGGTGAAACAGTTCCTCCGCCGGTTTAACGAAGAAAGACGCAAGGCGATTGGAGAAGAAGTAGCTAGGCTCTTAGCAGCTGGCTTTATTGTTGAAGTTTTTCACCCTGAGTGGCTTGCCAATCCGGTGCTGGTCCTTAAGAAAAATGACACCTGGCGCATGTGTGTGGATTACACAGATCTTAATAAGGCCTATCCAGCAGATCCTTTTGCCCTCCCCCTTATTGATCAAATTATTGATGCTACGGCGGGTTGTGAGCGTTTAAGTTTTTTGGATGCATATTCTGGCTATCATCAGATCAAAATGGCGGTTAAGGACCAGGAGAAGACGGCATTCATAACTCCCTTTGGAGCCTTCTGCTATGTGTCTATGCCCTTTGGGCTCAAGAGTGCCCAGGCCACTTATCAACGGTGTGTACAAAATTGTCTTCACAAGCAGATTGGCCGTAATGTACGTGCTTACGTGGACGATATCGTGGTTAAGTCAAGGGAGAAGGAGACTCTGGTTGACAACTTGAAGGAAACCTTTGATAACCCGAGGACGTACAAGATGATGCTTAATCCGGCCAAGTGTGTCTTTGGTGTACCGGCTGGCAAGTTATTGGGTTTTCTGGTGTCCAACAGGGGAATCGAGGCTAATCCGGAGAAGATCACAACTATCACCTTCCTGGCTAAACCAAAGTGTATCAATGATGTTCAACGACTGGCAGGCCGGATTTCCGCGTTAAGCCGGTTTATCGGCCGCCTTGGTGAGAAGGCAATCCCTTTGTATCAGATGTTGAAGAAGACGGATCAATTCATCCGGAGTTCTACTGCTGATGAAGCATTTGAGGACTTAAAGCGGGAATTGGCCAATCCGCCTGTGCTCGCCGCTCCCACTGACAACGAGCCATTACTGTTATATGTTGTTGTTAATGCTCGTGCGGTCAGTGTGGCTATTGTGGTGGAGCGAAAAGAGGCAGGCAAGGAGCATCCGGTTCAACGTCCGGTTTATTATATTAGCGAGGTACTCATTGAGTCCAAGCAAAGGTATCCGCATTGGCAGAAGCTGGTATATGGAATTTTTATGGCAAGACGGAAGCTTAAGCAATACTTCCAAGGGCACCCCATTACGGTGGTCAGTTCTGCTCCCTTGGGAGATATCATCCAGAACTGGGAAGCGACTGGCCGGATTGCCAAGTGGGCTATAGAGCTTGGGCCACACGGGTTGAAGTATGTGCCTCGGACGGTGGTTAAGTCTCAAGCACTTGTTGATTTCACCAATGATTGGACAGAACTGCAAGCACCGGAAGAAAAGCCGGATCACACATATTGGACCATCCATTTTGACCGATCCAGGCAATTGGAAGGCTCGGGGGCTAGAGTCGTATTAACTTCCCCACGAGGTGATAAGTTTTGTTATGTTCTCCGCTTAATGTTCCCTTGTACTAACAATGCAGCTGAGTATGAAGCCTTGCTCCATGGTCTCTGGATGGCTAAGGAGATGAATCTAAGTCGAGTTAAGTGCTTCGGTGACTCGGACCTCGTGGCTCAACAAGTGTCTGGCACTTGGGATTCCAAGGACCCACTCATGGCAGCATATCGTCCTGAGGTGGATATTGTTGCAGGTCACTTTAAAGGCTATCAGGTGGACCACGTGGACCGACGGAAGAATGAAGCAGCGGACGCTTTAAGCCGGCTGGGCTCTCAGCGCAAACCGGTCCCGCCCAATGTTTTTCTGGATGTGCTACACAACCCGTCGGTCAAGCTCCCTGGTGAAGCGGATTTGGCTATTCCTGATCCGGAGGTTCAATTGGTGGCAGCTCTTCATGTCATTCCGGATTGGACGCTTCCTTACCTGGCGTACATGAACCGGGGCGAGTTACCAGAGGATGAGACTCTGGCCCGACAAATAATCCGGCGGTCCAAGTGCATGACTATTGTCAATGGCGAGTTGCATCATTGCAGTGTATCAGGGGCATTTCAACGCTATGTGTCTCTTGAAGAAGGCTGTGAAATTTTGCGTGAGATCCATGAAGGAGATTGTGGTCACCACGCCGGTTCAAAATCTTTGGTGGCTAAAGCGTTTCGCCATGGCTTCTATTGTTTAACTGCTCATACTGATGCGGAGGATCTGGTCAGACGATGTGATGGTTGCCAAAAGTTTTCAAGACGTGCTCATGTGCCGGCTCAAGAATTGAGAATGATTCCAATTACTTGGCCGTTTGCGACTTGGGGGCTGGATATGGTTGGGCCTTTCAAAAGGTCCAAAGATAAGAAGACCCACCTCCTGGTGGCGGTTGACAAGTTTACAAAGTGGGTGGAGGCAGAACCTGTTAGCAAGTGTGATGCAGCCATGGCGGTTCAACTCATCAAAAAAGTGATTTTCCGGTTTGTCTTTCCACACAGTATCATCACAGATAATGGTGCCATGAAGGAGTTCTGCGAACGGGAGCACATCCGGCTTGACGTTTCATCAGTGGCACACCCACAGTCCAATGGTCAAGCAGAAAGGGCTAATCAAGAGATCTTGAGAGGCATCAAGCCCTGGCTTATGGTTCCTTTGTAGAGAACACTGGGTTGTTGGGTAGAAGAGTTACCATCTGTGTTATGGAGCATCAATACTACACCCAACAGATCAACAGGATACACGCCGTTCTTCACGGTCTATGGAGCGGAGGCGGTTCTCCCAAGTGATATCCGTCATGACTCACCTCGTGTGGCGGGTTATGTTGAAGCGGACAACGAGACAGCACGGCAAGACTCTTTGTACCTGTTGGATGAAGAACGTGACATAGCAGCCGCCCGCTCGGCGATTTACCAACAGGATCTTCGTCGTTATCACAGTCGCCGAGTCAGAACAAGAACCTTTCAGGAAGGAGATTTGGTGCTTCGGCTCATCCAAGATCAGACTGATATGCATAAGCTATCCCCACCTTGGGAGGGACCTTTCGTGGTCAGCAAGAATCTGCACAACGGGTCATACTATCTGATCAATATTCAAGAGCATAAAGACTCACGTACATCAGAGGAGGAGACCAACAGGCCGTGGAACATAGCTCATCTTCGGCCTTACTATACCTGAGCCATTGGCTCTACTTATGTACATATTACGACAATGTATATATTATGATTAATATAATAAACTGGAACCTCAGCTAAAGCGGGGTATCTGTTCTTTTACATCATGTGTGGTTACACGGAGTTGTTCTAAAGTGGCCTCCGGTTTACCCCTTGAGTTAGCTTCTCAAAGCATCATGTAATATCACTTGGGAGCTTGGTCGTATCCGAACCAATGCAAGACCTTTTGATAGGCGAAAGCCACCAGATCACTTGGGGACATGGTCAAGTCTGAACCAGTCACACCTCTTTATCGGCCTAAGGCCACAGAATCACTTGGGGGCTTGGTCGAACCCAAACCATTGCCACGCCTCTTGATCAGCATAAATGCCACGGCTTCATTTGGGGACCTGGCTGACTTGAACCATAGCTACACCTATCGGGAGCTTGGTCGTGTCCGACCATGGTAACGCCATCTGATCGTCTCAAATAAGCCTCTTTTTGCAAACGGTTTTATCATTGCCTTTGCTTCACAATTTTCTTTGATAGATATTTCTTTCTTTTTATTGGGTTTTTTAAACCGACAAAGTTTTAAACCGGTTCAAACTATCAATTGACGGAACACGGTCCATTTTTAATCCGGAGACTATTTGCCCGGTTTGATTTTTTAACATCCTATTACGGAGTAACACGGTGTTTTATTATAACCCGGCACGGTTTACATGGTAAACCGGCATTATATATATACAGGAGCTGCTATCTCCTCCAACAATGTGGGTTTATAAACCTCCGCTTCAAGATTGGCCAAGCCAACTTCATGCCCAACGATGGCAGGTATTATGTATCCCAAAGATTTGATCATATTTCAGATATTTTGATTTCACATATGCAGACATCATACTCCGCCGGACGGTACAACCGCGGTGGCGCTTTAAGATTTTTTGTATTACAGAAAATACTTTGGAAAGTTCCTCACCCAAAGGAAGAACAAGTTGCAGTAATTATGCACGAAGGCATATCAAAATCAAGAGTATCGGCTAGCCTGTTACAAGGCAACACAGTGCCCAAAATAAGATCATTGTTTTTTCGCAAAGGAGAAGCAGTTTAAACCGGCTTCCGGTTCAAGCTTGGTCACCAGCCTAGCCTGATGGTTGTGGGTCATCCCGCGCCGCTTCAACTTCAACTTCTCTACCCAGCGGCTGGAAATCAACAGTTGTCCAGTCGATTCCCATTAATGCTTGAAAGACAGCTTCATCATGGATCAGCAACGACGGTTCAATATCAGGAGCGTAAGTATGCTTACGGATTGGAGGGATAAGATTTTCCGCTTCAGGAATTGGTGCAACTACTCGCTTATTTTGGTTGTCATATTGGGCTTGATAATGAGACAAGTCTTCTTCTTCAACCAATTGACAAGCTAGCGGACGCACCTCCCAGTTTATTACTCGCAGATCCGCTTCACTAAACTCTGACCCGTCTTCCTTCAAGCTGGGATAGCCCTGAGCCGCTTCAACAGGATCAAAATCCCGCACCCAAGCTTTTGCCCGGATTAAGGCATTGATCGCACCGGTTTGAGCAGCAGATTTCTTCAGCTCTTCAACCTGGGAAGGAAGCATCGACAGTCTCTTCAGAGTGTCCTGAATCAAAGTGGGCGCCGGATTGTTGTGGGATGCAGCAGAGATGATCTGCTGGGCACCAGTGTATAGTTGTTTGGTCAATGTGTAGGCGGCTTTCAATTTCTTCCGCACATCTGACCCCAAGTGACCAATGCGTGTCCCTGAAATATTGCAAAGGGTTAACAAACCGGCAGCTCTATAAGACGGCCGAGTCAATCCAGGAATCAAACCAGCTTACCAAAGATAGCATCGGTCATGGCATGCACTTGCCGCTTTATGCTGGTCAGTTCGTATACCACCGGTTTAAGTGCAGTCTCGGCATCTTCTGCTCGTTTGGTTAAAGCGGATTTTCAGTGGCCCAATCCGCCCGCTTCTTCTTGAAGCCCTCCTTAAGCTGTTCCATGGTGCTTAAAGCGCTGGTTAATTCCTCTTTTGCTTTGGAGGTTTCAGCTTGTTGGGATTTCAGATTTTCTTGGAGATCGGCGACTTGGCTTTCTTTTGTCTTCAGTTCAGCCTGCATACAGACAGATATATGATTCCGCATGCAGTACAACAATTGAAGTACCAACCACATAACAAGTTATGCACTTGGCCCTTGGGGGCTAATGTATATTTGATCTTAAATCTTTCAATAGATTCTAAAGTCCAAAGATCAAGACAAGTATTCAACTTGGCACTTGGGGGCTAATGTCTATTTGCTCAAATAAAGATGACAATTACTTAAAGTCCCGGTTTAACTATGCTAAGTTGAACCGGCCCTTGGGGGCTACATCAGCAAATTCCGAAGTATGGAGATTTATACTAGCAAGTCCCGGTTTGAATGAAGTTGAAATGTCCAAGCAGGGAAAAGCACATGGAAGTTACCTCAAATTTCTCTTTCATCATATTCACCAGACAAGCTTACATAATCATGGCTGGTATACAGCCGGTTCAGATAGCCAGAATGAAGATCTTGGGCATTTAGAGCAGCATAGGTCACCAAGTCAACATTCCACTTGCCTTTGCCCATGGCAGCAAATTCTTCTTTGGCGGTATGCTTGGATAAAGCAACAGGATTGCTGGGCTCTGTACGGCCAATACCAGTAATTACAACTTCATCATCCTTAGCATCACCGGTTTGCACTGGCGCAGTCGATTTGTCAGCAGGCTGGGATGGACTAGTGGATCTCCCAAACCGGATGGGGCTTGTGGGCTGGTTGACAGGGCCTGAGGCATCAATAGGCCTTTCTTCAGCAATAAAATCATCATCCTGCTGTGGTGGATCATTGGGTATATTTTCATGAATAGCCGCTTCAAGATCTGGTGTTTTACCCGGTTCAGGGACGATGTCCTCCTTGGCCGCTTTATCCAGGCGAGCCTTCTTGCTCGGCCTAGGCTTGGCCCTGAAAGGAATAACAAAGTCAAATACATCATATGTTACAAGGTGATGTACCAGAAATATTACGACAAGTATAGCTTACCCAAGCACCGTTTTGAGCGGTGGCAGCTGAGTAGCCGATGACTCGCCAGAGGATGAGTGGGAAGTAACCTGATAATCGGAGTCAGATGGATTAAGAGGTTGACGAAAACAGCCCGCTTTAGGACAAGCACTGGCAAGCAAATTAGAGACCTCTGAACGGCGTTTCCAAACCGGACTGTTCGGTAAACCGGCGGAGGTAACTACCTGGCCACTGTGCCGGGTTGTGCGGCGAGCTTCGTGCTGTTGGATCTTCACAAGAAATTTGGGATCCAAGTAAGCAAGAGGATGAGAAAATTTAACCTTCCGGTTTGCCTGACGGATTTTTAGTGAAGGCAAAGGGTCTGAATCGGAAGAGAGAGTAATTACCTCTGCGGCATCAGCATGGCTGGCTTCGGCATCATCCTGACAAATATCATCATCAATAAGGCGCATGAAAAATAAGCCAAGTGAATCAAGCTCTACCTCAAGGTCCGGATTACCCACATCATCATCAGGGGCCGGATCAGAAGATGCAGTGGTTTTCTTCTTATGAGCAGGCCGTTTCACGACTTTAGTCTTTGGCCGGGTTGGTCGTTCCGGTTTGTTTGTTTTTTCTGGCTTCTCCTGTGAAAGTTTCTTGCTCCAAAACAGATCATCGCCCTGTTTAAACAGACATTGATATTAAATAATGACCAGATATATCAATAACAGGTTCAGTAAAAAGAAAAATCAACCTCTTACAGCTGGCGGTTTGTTGGTGGCACAGAAGGGAAGCAGGCCGGTTCGAGGACAGACGTATTCTGGTTCATTCAGCATTTTATTCACAGCCTCTGTGATTTCTTCATCGGTGAGATGGATGTTAGCATGTCGCAGTGGGTCATCAACACTGCCAGTATACTCGCACATCAAACCAAAGCACTGACTCAGGGGCAGTATGCTCCACGATATCCAACAGCGAGCGAGATCAACCCCTGTTAAACCGTTGGCCATGAAGGCTCTGAGCTTGGACAGTTAAGGGGCGTATTTGCTTCTCTCCTTGGCAGTCAACCTTTGCGGAAAGGGGTGTGTATTGCTAAGCCGCTCCAGATGAAAGCCAGGCAAAGGATTTTCACCAGCAGGGGAGGTGTCTTTGCAATAGAACCATGTTTGATTCCACTCTTTGGGATGGCTGTGCAGTTTGGCGTGAGGGTATGTGACCTCTTTCCTTTTCTGAATCACCACACCACCCAATTCCGTATTGGAACCGTCAGTAAACTCAGTACGGCGGTTTAGATGGAAGCAGTCTCTGAACAACTCAACTGTGGGCTCCTCTTGAAAGAACACCTCACAGAGCACTTGGAAGTGACACATGTTTGTAACAGAGTTGGGGCCAGTGTCTTGTGGGCGGAGTTGGAAATCGGCCAAAACATCCCGGTAAAATTTAGAACCGGGCGGCTTAAAGCCCCGGGCTAAGTGATCTACGAAAATGACAACCTCTCCTTCTTGAGGTGTGAGAGGGCATTCTTTGCCAGGGACCCTCCAATGGATGGTGTTTTTGCTGCCTAAAGCGCCGATCAGGACTAAATTGTTCAGTTGAGTCTCTGTGACGCGAGAAGGAACCCAGTTGCACTCATATACTTGCTTGGCCATGATGAAATCTACAAGATAGGTGATTCCGGTTCAAGAATGCATTGATTAAAGTACACTGGTATGTACAATGTTAAACCGGAGACAACTCTATCTAAACCGGAGTTTTATGAAGCAACAGCATCTGGCGGTTCAACAAGGGGACTAATGGTATATACCGGTTTGTTAATTTTTTCTACACCAAGTTAAACCGCCGGATCTAAGCATTGAAAGAGTTGAGATTGCGGATGGGTAAGTGTACAGAAACAGATTTCACAAGATTTCTCTACAACGACGGATCTGAAGCAAGTTCAGAAAAGAAGGAAAATATTCAAGGTTCAAAAAAGAACAGTACCGAATCAAGGGGCAGAGATACAAATAGATCTATGGTCTTGAGGCATGTAAGTGAAGGTGGATGCTAAAAACTACCGCTACATAGAGCAAAGGTTCACAGGTTCATCTAAGATCTATCATATGAGTACGAAGCAGACGATGAACACTGTAGAACTTGGAAACCCTAGAACGGATCTACGGAGGAAAAGGTGAAGAACTCACCGGAGCCAAGGAATAAGCAGAAGGTCGCCGCGATGCTCTGGTACAATCAGGGTGATGCAGCGGCCAAGGTTGGAGCACAGGTCGTCGACGGCTGCGGAGCTCCGAAGCTGGACGACGCAGGGAAGACGAAGCAGAAGGGCATGAAGGGGAAAAAGAAATGACCTTTCAGTCCTATTTATAAGGCAAGGGACATGTGTCAGGCGCGAAAATCAAGGGACCGTGGGTGGAAACGAAGCTGTAGCCTCGATTATCGCGGACCTATTAAACAAAAAGGGTATCATGGATAAGTTTCTTTATAACAGGTGATGTCATGCCGGTTTACAACGACCGGAGAAGATGACATCACGGCGGTTCAACAAACTACAAGAAGATGTTGAAGATGAAGATTTTGCTAAGGATTCACATGAACCTGTTCAAATCAATCTGGGGCCTAATGTTGGGGATATCACTACTGGGCGTAAACTAGCCTATCTGGGCCGGGTAAACTTCATCGGTAGTTAACTATGTTAAGGCCCAAGAAGGCAGATGAGGGCTCAAGGCCCATAGTCGGGTCAAGGCCTATAGCCGTAAACCGGCGTTGGTATGTAACTTGTATTGTAAGTTACGAATAAGTAGAGACCAAACCGGACACATCTATGAGCCGGTATTGGGACTCTATGAACCGACGGTCGTCACCCGTGTATATAAGGGGACGACCCGGCGGCGGTTCAAGGACAACAGACAACAACTTGAGACTTAGGCGAAGCTTGTTTGCTCCCTAGTCATCGAAACCCCATCAATTCCATCACAACTAGACGTAGGCTTTTACCTTCATCAAAGGGGCCGAACTAGTATAAACTCTCTTGCGTCCCTGTCTCCGCTTTAACCCCTTCAAGCTAACCCGTTGCGATGGCTCCACGACTAAGTCCTTTCATGAGGACATCTGCCGTGACAAAACCACGACAGGGAAGAAGGGGAATTTCAAGAAGAACGGCAAGCAAGTTGCTGCTCAAGTGAAGAAGTCCAAGTCTGGACCTAAGCCTAAGACTAAGTGCATCTACTGCAAAGGGACTGGTCACTGGAAGCGGAACTGCCCCAAGTATTTGGTAGAGAAGAAGGATGGCAAAGTGAAAGGTATATTTGATATACATGTTATTGATGTGTACCTTACTAATGCTCGCAGTAGCGCCTGGGTAATTGATACTGGTTCTGTTGCTAATATTTGCAACTTGAAATAGGGGATACGGATTAAGCAAAGATTGGACAAGGACGAGGTGACGGTGCCCGTGGGAAATGGTTCCAAAGTCGATGTGATCGCCGTCGGCATGCTACCTCTACATCTACCTTCGGGATTAGTTTTAGACCTAAATAATTGTTATTTGGTGCCAGCGTTGAGCATGAACATTATATCTGGATCTTTTTTGATGTGAGATGGTTATTCATTTAAATTAGAGAATAATGGTTGTTCTATTTATATGAGTAACATCTTTTATGGTCATGCACCCTTGATGAGTGGTCTATTTTACTAAATCTTGATATTAGTGATACACATGTTCATAGTATTGAAGCCAAAAGATATAAGTTTAATAATGATAGTGAAACTTGTTTGTGGCACTGCCGTTTAGGTCATATTGGTGTAAAGTGCATGAAGAAACTCCATGCTGATGGACTTTTGGAATCACTTGATGCTTGTGAACCATGCCTCATGGGCAAGATGACTAAGACTCCGTTATTCGGAACAATGGAGCGAGCAACAGACTTGTTGGAAATAATACATACTGATGTATGCGGTCCGATGAGTGTTGATGCTCGCAGCGGGTATCGTTATTTTCTTACCTTCACAGATGATGTGAGCAGATATGGGTATATCTACTTGATGAAACATAAGTCTGAAACATTTGAAAAGTTCAAAGAATTTCAGAGTGAAGTGGAAAATCATCGTAACAAGAAAATTAAGTTTCTACGATCTGATTGTGGAGGAGAATATTTGAGTTACGAGTTTGGTCTTCATTTGAAACAATGCGGAATAGTTTCGCAACTCACGCCACCTGGAACACCACATCATAATGGCGTGTCTGAACATCGTAACCGCACTTTATTAGATATGGTGCGATCTATGATGTCTCTTACTAATTAACCGCTATTGTTTTGGGGTTATGCTTTAGAGACAGCTGCATTCACGTTAAATAGGGCACCATCAAAATCCGTTGAGACGACACCTTATGAATTGTGGTTTGGCAAGAAACCCAAGTTGTCGTTTCTTAAAGTTTGGGGCTGCGATGCTTATGTGAAAAAGCTTCAACCTGATAAGCTCGAACCCAAATCGGAGAAATGTGTCTTCATAGGATACCCAAAAGAGGCTGTTGGGTACACCTTCTATCACAGATCCGAAGGCAAGATATTCGTTGCTAAGAATGTTTCCTTTCTAGAGAAGAAGTTTCTCTCGAAAGAAGTGAGTGGGAGGAAAGTAAAACTTTACGAGGTAGTTGTACCTACTCCCTTATTGGAAAGTGGTTCATCACAAAAATCAGTTACAGTGATTCCTACATGAGTAAGTGAGGAAGCTAATGATGATGATCATGAAACTTCTGGTCAAGTCACTACCGAACTTCATAGGTCAACCAGAGTAAGATTCGCACCAGAGTGGTACAGTAATCCTGTTCTAGAGGTCATGTTACTTGACCATGACGAACCTACGAACTATGAGGAAGCGATGATGAGCCCAGATTCCGCAAAATGGCTTGAGGCCATGAAATCTAAGATGGGATCCATGTATGAGAACAAAGTGTGGACTTTGGTTGACTTGCCCGTTGATCGGCAAGCCATAGAGGATCAATGGATCTTCAAGAAGAAGACTGACGCTGACGGTAATGTTAATGTCTACAAAGCTCGACTTGTTGCAAAAGGTTTTCAACAAGTTCAAGGAGTTGACTATGATGATACCTTCTCACCCGTAGCGATGCTTAAGTCTGTCCGAATCATGTTAGCAATTGCCGCATTTTATGATTATGAAATTTGGCAAATGGATGTCAAAACTGCATTCCTTAATGGATATCTTAAAGAAGAGTTGTATATGATTCAACCAGAAGGTTTTGTAGATCCAAAAGGTGCTAACAAAGTGTGCAAACTCCAGTGATCCATTTATGGACTAGTGCAAGCCTCTCGGAGTTGGAATATATGCTCTGATAGTGTGATAAAAGCATATGGTTTTATATAAACTTTTGGAGAAGCCTGTATTTACAAGAAAGTGAGTGGGAGATCTGTAGCATTTCTGATATTATATATAGATGGGATATTGTTGATCAAAAATTGTCGCCGTTCTGGGAACGGGGGTCCCCAGACTTGCCTGCCTGCGGCCTGCGGCGTGGCTCAACTGGGGGCCCAGCAAGGCCCATCTTCATCAGCTCAAGCTCAAGACCCTCGTGAGGGGCAAGCCTCGCGGGGCGGACGACAGGAAGCTTCCTCAGAGGCAGCCTCATCAGGCAGGCTCACAAGGAGGCGGAGATATCAAGGCAGGGGTACCTCGCGAGGAACCCATGACGCAAGCCATGATGATCGAGACCAGGTGGGCGCCAGGCGGGCGCCGACCTGCGTAGTGTCCTTGTTTCCCCTTTGGTGCAAAGGGGGCAAGCACAGGCCAAGACATCAGGCAAAGGTTACCATTCCGGTGCAACGAGACAAAGACCAGCCGGACGGGAGGACGGAGGTCACCGTGGAGCCTAAGATGGCATCATCGACAGTGCTTTTGGCAGCCGAAGACCACCTTTGGTCAGGATAACTTGTACTAGATGTTCCCCTTCGAAATGGCCAATTGTTGGCACCCTTCCCGCTCATTATTTGGGGAGAGGCCCAGGGCCTCTATAAATAGAGCTAGCCACCACAGAAGGAGGGGACGGCTGGAAATCTGGTAGAACCATAGCAAAGAGAGAGAGAGAGAGGCGACTGAATTCACCCTAGCAGTTCATCGCACCAGCTCAAGAACACCTCTCGCGAGGCTGTTCTTTTCTTGTACTGTCCATCATCAGCCCCAGAGGCAATCCACCACACCACACACTGGAGTAGGGTATTACACCACAACGGTGGCCCGAACTAGTATAAACATCGTGTCCCTTGTGTTGTTCATCATTTTCATCTTAGTTCGCACGAGAAGATCGGACATAGATCGGTAGGGAAGAGATCTCTGCGTGCACCCCAGTGTTCGAACCTCAAGGGTCTGCCAGAACCCGAACCCCGACATTTGGCGCGCCAGGTAGGGGTGCGCCGGAGTCTTCCTTCCGCTATTCGAGTGTGATCTTCCGTCGTGTCCATGGCTGATGCTCGTCGGGCTCGCGCCGAGCGCCGGACTGCTCACGCCGCTCGCGTCACCCAGACAGCTCCCGTCGGCGGCCCCCCTCATCGTTCTCCATCGCCCGCCACCAACGCCGCCACCGGCCCGGTGGGGAACAAGCAGCAGGCCTCGTCCCAGCACCCCTTGGTGCGTTGGGATGGCCGCACCGCCACCACGTCACTGACTCCAGCTGGCTCATCGTCCCACGCCCGTCGCGCACCCATGGATGTGCACGCCTCACTGCTCTTGGCGCGGGAGCTCCTGCACTATCGCCCCGTCGACGACCTCTACGATGACTGGCTCGCCCGCATCACTGAGCTCGTCAGTGCCGCAGGGGGCTCCCCCTTGCGGTCCCTCTCGCTGCCTCGCCCTCCGCCCCGTGCAGGGGGCGAGGATCAGGAGGCGCCTCCGCCGCCTCCTCCCCAAGAAGGTGCCTTGGCTCCAAGGCGCGCAGCCCCAGGGTGAGACCCTCCACGTCCGGCGCCTGCGCAGCAAGAAGGGAGCTGCCAAGAGATCCCATGTCCCCGGGAAGGTGCTCGCGCGCTCCCAGCGCCGGCACGCCAAGATCGCGCCGCAGCGCCTCCATGACAAAACCCCACGCGGCTCCTAGTGGCGGCACGTGGTGACCCGCAGGAATGAGTCCAGCACCAGCAAAGGGCGCTGGTGGCCACGGCGGGCTGCCTCACCTTCACCCCCGAGCTGCGCGCGCGTCACATGGCCAGGCAAGTTCAAGCCTGACCTCCCTCCCTGCTACGATGGCACAGCGGACCCCGCGGTGTTCCTGCAGCTCTACAAGCTGGGCATCGTAGCTGCCAACAGAGATGAGAAGGTCATGGCGAATTGGTTCCCCATGGCGCTCAAGGACGGCGCCCGCACCTAGCTCCTCAACGTGGCTCCCGATGCGATCTCCTCCTGGAGCGAGATGCGCACCCGCTTCATCGCCAACTTCCAGGGCACTCGCGACCGGCCCCCGGCCGTGAGCGACCTGCGCCGCATCAAGCAATAGCCAGGAGAAACCCTGCAGAAGTACATCCAACGCTTCAACTACGCTCGCCTCAAGATCCCCAAGGTGACTGAAGAAGCCATCATCTCAGCCTTCTCCGATGGCGTGCGCGACGTCAAGATGAAGGAAGAGCTAGCAATCCATGAAGACCTGTGCACATCCCTGGAGCTGTTCAACTTGGCGACCAAGTGCGCCAGGGCTGAGGAAGGGCATCTCTCCCTCCTCGAGCTCCCGGCAGCCGACCCGGAAGAAAAGAAGCCCAAGGCCAAGGACGTGAAGCGCAAGGGGGCTGCCATACTAGCAGCGGAATCGGACACCAAGCGAGGCAGGGATCAGCCTGAGTCATCCAAGGGCGGAGGGTACTGCGTGTACCACGACCTCCACACCCACAACACCAACGAATGTCAAGAGCTCAGAGCCGTGCAAGATGGGCGGATCGGCCGACGCCAGAGCGCAACGACAGGGGCTATGGCCGAGGTGGAGGAAGAGGCGATGGACGATGGGAAGACTGTGGCCCCCGCTAGGGATGGCGTGACCGCCCTCGCGAGGACCACTGGCAGGACCAGCCTCGCGAGGACCGTCCCCACGGCAACACATGCCTCCCTCCTCTGCCACCTCCACCAAGGAGGAGCCGCATGCAATTGCTTGCATCTCGGGCGGCGCCCAGGCCCCAACCTCATAGCGCATCTTCAAGCAGTTTGCTCGCGAGGTGAATGCAGTCCTTCCCAAACTTGAGGCCACGCACCCTCTCAGGTGGTCTTCGTGCGCGATCACATTCAGTTCCGCAGACCAGCTCAAGTGTGCGGCAATGGCCAGAGTCCTCCCGATGCTTTGCTCCCCAGTCATCAGCAACGTGCAAGTCACCAGTACCCTCATCGATGGTAGGGCAGGACTCAGCGTCCTGTCCGTCGAGACGTTCGACAATCTCCAAGTGCCATATGACCAGCATCAGCCGACCAAGCCTTACTCGGGAGTCACCGATGGTTCCACTGTTTCAATTGGGCAGGTTCGCCTTCCGGTCACCTTCGGGCAACGCAACAACTACCGCACCGAGCTCATCGACTTCGACGTCGCTCATATCCGCCCGCCGTACAACGCCATCCTCGGGTATCCAGCCCTAGCCAAGTTTATGGAAGTGACTCACCATGGTTACAATGTCCTCAAGATGCCAGGAAGCGGTGGAGTCATCACCGTACCCTATGAAGAAAGGGACGCAGTGTGCTCGCTCAAGCGTGCATTCCAAGCCGCAGCAATCGAACACCCAGATCGCAGGAGTGGGGGGCCTCCCGAGGCGACCCTCAAGAAGAAGAAGACCTCACCTGGCCAGAGCCACAAGAAAGCAGGCGCCTCTGGAGGTATTGCGTCAGGATTCGCGCCTGATCAGGGAGCGCCGCCTTCTCGCGCATAGGAAGGAGCGCCCGGCGCCCTCCTCTGGCAGGGCTCGGGGGCTCTCTCTTGGAGAGCCACCAACCTTGCCAAGGTCGCGGGGGAGGCGCTTGGGCACCACTTGGAGGGGTGCTTTCAGGCACGCTTCCCTCAGAAAGGTACAAGTCAAAGGAGACAAAACCCTCAGGAGTTCATTGCAAGGAACACCCAAGAGCTACAAGAGTCCAGAGTCATGCGCGACAGCCGCCGCTTACCTGCCATGGCCCCACATTCAGCAGATAATGGAGGACCGTGCGTCTGCGTCGACGTACCAGGGCTCAACCGAGCTGCATCCTTCGGGCTGCATCATCTCCATGCCGCTCGGGCCCGACCCAGCGGCGGTTGCTTTTACCTGCGCTTTCTTGAAATTAGATTTCCTCCTATGTGCTTAACATACCTGACCTAATCACTTGCTCGATCGACGCCTATTTGAAGAGCCGCTCGCTCTGGCACAGCGCGTGCGCACGGGTCCGTCCCTGTAGTGTTGATAAACCTGAGTGGTTGAGCTCTGGCCGCGACAGCCCCGCATGGCGCCACCTCACCAGGCCCTTAGTGCCCTGACCACTCCCTCGGAGTGACCATAGGTTGGCCGGCGACCATAACGACAGGCCTTGTTTCTCCTCATGATTGGTGTGCAGGACCTACTCCAAGAGCAATGTTGGGGGCATCGTGAGCTCTCTCTCCCTCTCTTCGGCACGGACCGCTTGCATGTTAAAAGGGGGGTACCTGAGCATCGCGACTCATGGGCTCATACTGGCTCTCCAGCCCTCACCCTGGCCTTGACCCACGGCATCGCGACCCGTCATACCAGCAGCGGCTGTGCTCGATCGAGGGCCGGGACCTGAGGACGTAGAGTGTTAAGGAAAGTGCGGGGGAGTGGGAAGAAGCTCGCGAGGGCCTAGCCCAGCAGCACCTCGACCATCGCCTCTCAGGCCAGGCGCCTCTCCAAGGAACTACGTCAAACACACAAGATAAGTCGCGCCGTTGCAAAAGCTAGACCAACGCAGCGCTAAATCCCCGCCCGGTGCAACTCTGTCATGGCGATGCTACCTTCCTTTCTTGCCCAGCAAGGATTGCTTGAGCGTTAAAGGGGACCTCCCGAGCATCGCGACTCAGGGGCTCTTACCCGACCTCGGGCCGCTCACCTCCCAGCCTTGACCACGACATCGCGACCTGTGATACCAGCAACGACTGAAGCTTGCCTGGAGACTGGGACCTGTCAGCGTAGAGCACCAAGTCCTCGTGAGGATAGAAAGGGGGAGCTTAGCCGGAACAGAACGGACACCTCACGCTAATTCATATTAAGGATATAGTAATTACAAAAGCACGACAGACGCCTTACATGCCCCCGCGGGGTGTTGCTTTAATTCCTTGCAGGGAACAAAAGGTGCTAACCCTAAGGAACGCCACTTGCTAGCACACCCCCAGGCGACGCCATCATCAACAGTGGGCTGCCCAGTGCTGGCGCCAACCACATCCAGATCAGTGGCATCGGCGGCCTGAGGCAGTTGCCTCACACCGAGCGCGGCGCGAGCTCGGAGGCTCGTAGCTGTCGTCGCTCGTCTCCGGGGTCGCGAGGAGTTTGGGGGAGCCACTGAAGCCCGCAGTCCCTCCGCTGCTGCCTGAGGAGCTGCAGGGGGACCAACGGGCGGGGCTGGTCCTCACCAGTTCGTCACCACTACCGCTTCCCTTGGGGCAGCATTCCAGCCGGCGTCCTTCTACATCAAAGACCTTGAAGAACATCAAGGAGGCGCCATCATATTCAAGATGGATCACCAAGGCACCGTTCGCGCGACAGACCCGAGCAATCTCACCCCAGCCCCGGGTCATGAAGACCTTGTCCGGAGCGACGACCGCGACCTGCGCTCCGGTTGAAGGGGTGCCACAGTCGGCATGCTGCAGCCAGAGCTCCAGGGCCCCGCTCGGCGGCATCTCGAAGGCGAAGGAGGGAGGAAGGCGGATCCACGAAGTTGGAGGCATGGCGGCGTGAAGCACAAGCTCGCGAGAGGAGCGCCCCGCGTGGACTCCAGGGGGGACGACGCGCACCACTGTGACTCGCCGGCGTCGGCGGCGACGCTGTCGGTGTTGCTCGGCGCCCTCCCCCCTGGGGCCTACGACTCGGGCGTGCAAGGGCAGCGGAAACCCAGGCGGCGGCTGTTCGTACCCTGGCCTCGACACCACCTGCCAGGCGCCTTCGTCCCGGTGACAAGGGATTGGCCGCTTCTTCGGTGGGAGGGGTGAGGACCCTCTCTGGGGGCCTTTCCCTTCTCCTCCGCTAAAAACCGGCGGATCGGTGCCATTGGCGCAAGAGGAAGCAAGGATGAGGAAGAAGAAGAGGAGGAGTGACGGAAAGGGGTGAACTGGCGAAGCTCACACGGCCCCGTACTTATAGCCGGGGAAGGCCAACCGCTGGGCATCATGACCTCAGGTAATCGTGACCCATATCTTTGCATGCAGGGACCTGTCAAGTCGTGCAGTTGCATGCCGAGGCGTCATGGGAAGTGCAGACGCCCACGACCAATCAACCGCCACGCAGCGCCCAAGGCTGCAGGCTGTTAGGGCCCACGGCGCTTCGTGCTTGCCCCTTCGCTTCTCTGCTAAGCCAAGCCCGAGTGCGCCGTGGGCCTGGGGGCTACTATCGGCATTCTGGGAACGGGGGTACCCAGACTTGCCTGCCCGTGGCCTATGGCGTGGCTCAAGTGGGGGCCCAGCGAGGCCCATCTTCATCAGCTCAGGCTCAAGACCCTCGCGAGGGGCCAAGCCTCGCAGGGCGGACGACAGGAAGCTTCCTCAGAGGCAGCCTCATCAGGCAGGCTTGCGAGGAGGCGCAGAGATCAAGGCAGGGGTACCTCACGAGGAACCCATGACGCAAGCCATGACGATCGAGACCAGGCGGGCGCCGGCCTGCGCAGTGTCCTTGTTTTCCCTTTGGTGCAAAGGGGGCAAGCACAGGCCAAGGCATCAGGCAAAGGTTACCATTCCGGTGCAACGAGACCAAGACCAGCCGGACGGCAGGAAGGAGGTCATTGTGGAGCCCAAGACGGTGTCATCGCTAGTGCTTTTGGCGGCCGAAGACCACCTTTGGTCAGGATAACTTGTACTAGATGTTCCCCTTTGAAATGGCCAATTGTTGGCACCCTTCCCGCTCATTATTTGGGGAGAGGCTCAAGGCCTCTATAAATAGAGCTAGCCACCACAGAAGGAGGGGACGGCTGGAAATCTGGTAGAACCATAGCAAAGAGAGAGAGCGAGGCGACTGAACTCACCCTAGCAGTTCATCGCACCAGCTCAAGAACACCTCTCGCGAGGCTGTTCTTTCCTTGTACTGTCCATCATCAGCCCTAGTGGCAATCCACCACACCACACACTGGAGTAGGGTATTACACCACAACGGTGGCCCGAACCAGTATAAACATCGTGCCCCTTGTGTTGTTCATCATTTTCATCTTAGTTCGCACGAGAAGATCGGATGTAGATCGGTAGGGGAGAGATCTCCGTGCGCACCCCAGTGTTCGAACCTCAAGGGTCTGCCGGAACCCGAAACCCAACAGAAATGATACTGAATTTCTGAATAGCATAAAAGGATACTTGAATAAGAATTTTTCAATGAAAGACCTCGGTGAAGCTGCTTATATATTGGGCATCAAGACCTATAGAGATAGATCAAGACGCTTAATTGGACTTTCACAAAGCACATACCTTGATAAAGTTTTGAAGAAGTTCAAAATGGATCAAGCAAAGAAAGGGTTCTTGCCTGTGTTACAAGGTGTAAAGTTGAGTCAGACTCAATGCCCGACCACTGCAGAAGATAGAGAGAAAATGAAAGTCATTCCCTATGCCTTAGCCATAGGTTCTATCATGTATGCAATGCTGTGTACCAAACCTGATGTGTCCCTTGCTATCAGTTTAGCAGGGAGGTACCAAAGTAATCCAGGAGTGGATCACTGGACAGCGGTCAAGAACATCCTGAAATACCTCAAAATAAAGAGATAAGTAATATGTCACTTCTAATATTCAGGCACATTTGAAATATATTTGGCCATTTAAAAATAGAAAAGAATTTCCAAATGTTTGAAATTCAAACTCATTTGAGAGTTTTATTCAAAATTATTTTTCTACAAAAATAAATATATGGAAAATAGGGTAATGTGATTCCCTTCAACATAAAAATGGAGAAAAATAAATTTGAATTCATTTTGGTATTTAAAAAATGATTTTTATTGAGTTTTATTGCAATAGTAGCACTGTTTGGCTTATTTGAACTTTTTGTAGATTTTAGTTGCCTCTGAAAATATGTTCATGTTTTAGGAAATCTTTTTTTGATTTTGTATATATCATATGCCTATATTATATTTTCTTTTCTATTTGTTTTTCGTCCTTTTTGTTTTGTCTGGAGAGAGAGAGAGAGGGAATTCAACGCCGGGCCAGCGCGCACCAGCCGACCCATCTGGCCTTACGGCCTTAGCCCACACGCGGGCGTGAATCGCTTCGCTTCGGCCACCCGCCCGCACGCAACCCTCTCCCTCACTCGCTTTGTGCCACTAACTGGCGGGCCCCACAGTCTCCTCCTTCCCCTTGCCCATGTCTTACCAAGCCGGAGCACGCTCGTCCGTTGCCAATTCCTGTGACTATCGGGATCACGATCCCGAGGCTACCCCTTCCGCATGAAGATGCCCTATAAAACCCCTCGACTCTCCTATCACGATTCCCTTTTGAACCCTCGCCCGATAGCAACCACATTGTTCGCCATCACTGTTTGGATCTCCGCCACCGAAGCTTCGGAGCACCGCTGTTTCTGACGCCGGTAGGTCATCCCGAAGCTTTTTCTTACGTCTTTCGGTTTCTCTCGACGCCCCGCATCATTTTGACATGTTCTCCCCACCTCATTTTCCCTACTGCAACTACCACGAGCACTCACGCTCTCTCCGGAGTCATAGCTCACGCAAGCTCCTGCATCGATGCCTCGTTTGCCGTCCGTCATCCCCGACCCTCGTCTTCCCCTACCCTCGACTTCACCTCCCCGGTCTGCGTCCGCCGGACACCCACAACCATCGGAGTGCCACCCTTGAGCTCTGCCGAATCGCCAGAGCTCGCGAGCACCATCGTCACCACCTCACCTCGTCCCGACGTCCCCGAGCCGCGCCGGGACCACCCCTGGACTCGCCTTTCTCCGCCGCGTCCGCCTGACCCCTCCACCACCGCCATCGATCACTGGGGACGTCGCCACCGTCGACCATAGGAGCTGACCACGCCGTCGTCTTTGTCCCGCTACCATGGTAAGACCTCCGCCGTTTGATCCCCGTTTAACGCTATATATTAGATCCAACCGAGTGGTTAGGTTTTGATTAGTAGATCGGTTTTATTTACAGTTTATACTCGGTTTAGATCGAACCGCCCCCCTCGGATTGTTTTTTATTTACCCGCGCCGCCAATATTTCCCTTAGATAGCGAGCATTCACCGTTTAGTCTGCGTAGTGCATACCACCAGCGAACCAGAGACTGCCACGTCATCGTTGGCCGATCCGAAGACTTTAGTTTTCTTTTGTTTCTCTTTTAATTTCAGAATAGTTCTGTTTTTAGAAAATCAATATCTTTTAGTTTTTTAATCCAAATTGAGTGATTCTTTTTTGCATTAGATTCAAAATTTCTTGAAGTTTTTGTTGGCGCAATTGGATTTCCAATTTGAGTAGTTTAAATTTGAATTTGGTGAAATATGTTCAATTTAGTATTTTGGCCATAACTTCAGTTTAAAAAAGGTTTTGAGTTAATTCTATTTGCTCCTCGTCACTTATGGTTTTGTATAGCAGTATGTTTAATTTGGGAAATTTTAGAAAAAAATATATTTAGGGTTTTATGCAAAACAGTACTGTTTTTACCTAGTTTAGTGTTATTTCTTTTTCCATTAGTATTTAATTGCTTTTAACTAGAACTTTTTGTTATTTTTGACAAAATTAGTTTTGTTTCTGTTATTGACCAGTAGACAATTTTATTCTTATTTTTTAAAACTTATTTTTTTGTTTTGCATGAAAACTGGTATAGGTCATAGTTATTTTTTTATAAAAGCTTTTTATTTGTTTCTTTTTGCAAATAAAATTTTATGAAAAATAATTTCTATTAACTTAGTTGTTTAATATTTTCTTTTCTGTTAAAATTATTAGTTTAGTATTTTTCTTTGTTGTTAAGTTTTACTTAGGACAAAACTATTTTTGTAGCTGAGGCAAAAGGTTTTCCTAGTAGGTTCTTTATAGTTTTCCCCTATTAGTTCTTTTGTTGTGTTCTTTGTTTTCTGTTGGGTTTTCTTATTGATTTCTTGATTTCATTTTAATTTATGTTGCTATAATGATTGTTAGTGTTCTTGCTAGAATGATTGCTTATGTGAAGGTCATGTTTATTAATATAGATTTCATCGGAGAGTTGTGTATGGTCTTATCAAGTTTCTGAGACCGTTATAATCTTCATTAAGTAATACCAGGCAAGTTCACTTTGACCATGTTATTCATACCTCCATTTTTACTTGCATGTAGTGCCACCTTTTTATCATTCCCTCCAGTAGTGTATTGAATCCTTGTAGTTGAGTAGTATGCATGAGGTAGGAACCCATCACCCTGTTACCAAGCCTGGGACGTTGTTTAGTTTTAAATGCTATGCTATAGTAGATGGGGATTGGTATGAGTGTTCGAGAGTGGTGTGAGTATGAAGGACTCTACGTCAATGAAGACAGCTTCATGATGGCATCTCCAAGGAGTGCATCTTCAAGACCTCAAGACTTCAAGACACGAGACAAGAATTCAATATACCTGTGGGTGGAGAATGGTTAAGAAGGGTACATTGTGTGCCCAATACTGAGTGATTCCAGAGAAGCACCATGATATCATGCGGAAAGCTCCACCCAGGCTCAAAGAGATGGAAGAATACTTCACGCCCGAAAGCTTACCTGTGCAACCGCAAGCCATTATGGGATCTGGCTTGCTTGACCTTAGTGGTGACTCTGGATGGGACGGTGCCAGCAGATGTAGAACTACATTAGGATGGGATGGGCACTGGACAGTGGTCAGAGGAACTCTTCAGAAGACCATGTTTCGGTCGTCTTGTTCTCAAACATCATGAAGTGCGAGAATGTAAAAAGAGGGATCGAATCTTGCGGGTAAAGTGTACAAACCGCTGCAGAGGGTTAAAACCTAATCGATTAGCCATGTCCTCGGTTACGAACAATTTGAGCCGCTAGACTTGGATCTATCTTGAAACTCTCAACACCAGACTGATAACTTAATTGTGGGCAACTTATGCTGATTTGGGCTATGAGACATCGGCTGGCGGAACCATGTCATGATAGAAAACTCCGTAGTACATACTCCCGATATTCCTTTTTGTAGGGAAAACAAAACCCAGCTTTTATGCAAAACAACTCAGACACAGGGCCACAAAGCCATATTGCATATAGTATAGTTTTATCATCTGTTTTTCTTAAAGTGATCTTGCCAGTAAATTCAATGTACTGACCTACACGGCTGCAATGTCTCATGTGGTAGGATTATTTCTATGACGAGTGAGTTTTGTTGTTGGTTTATGGTCTACACTCAACTTGTCGATGACGTTGATGGGACTCCGGCCTCGTTTGATTGTTTCCGCTGAGACTTGTGAAGTATATATCAGTTTTACGTTATTTACACATGTGATTGCACTTTGATATATACATTGATGTACTATGTGTGCCAGCATATTGATCCAGGGATGGCACAGATACACAGAGGCTTGACCGTTTCAGGTCGGGTCGCTACAGGGAACACATGGACATTACTTCTCGTCGGTGTCTACATTGACGACTTGGTGATCACCGACACCAATGTTGGCAATATGCCCTAGTGGCAATAATAAATTGGTTATTATCATATTTTCTTATTCATGGTAAAGGTTTATTATTCATGCTAGAATTGTATTGACCGGAAACTTAAATACATGTGTGAATACATAAACAAATACTATGTCCCTAGTGAGCCTCTACTAGGCTAGCTCATTGATCAAAGAGGGTTAAGGTTTCCTAACCATATACATTATTTGTCATTTGATAACAGGATCACATCGTTAGGAGAATGATGTGATGGACAAGACCCAACTGTAAGCTTAGCAGTTGATCGTATTAGTTTATTATTATAGCTTTCTTCACGTCAAGTATCTATTCCTAAGACCATGAGATCGTGCAACTACTCCCTAACACCAGAGGAATACTTAGTGTGTATCCAAACATCACTTCGTAACTGGGTGATCATAAAGGTGCTCTATAGGTATCACTGAAGGTGTTTGTTGGGTTGGCACAAATCGAGACTGGGATTTGTCACTCCGTGTGACGGAGAGATATCTCCGGGCCCTCTCGGTAATACAACATCGTAAAGAGCTTGCAAGCAATGTGCCTAATGAGTTATTCACGAGATGTTGTATTACGAAATGAGTAAAGATACTTGCTAGTAACAAGATTGAACTAGGTATGGAGACACGGACGATCGAATCTCGGGCAAGTAACATATCGCCAGACAAAGGGAATTGCATACAAGATTAACCGAATCCTTGACATCATGGTTCAACTAGTAAAAGATCTTCGTGGAATATGTAGGAACCAATATGGGCATACATGTACCCCTATTGGTTATTGACCGGATAGGTTTCTCGGTCATGACTACATGATTCCCGAACCCCGCAGGGTCCCACGCTTAACGTTTGTTGACACTAGAGTAGTATTGAGATGTTTGATGATTGGTAACCGAATGTTGTTCGGAGTCCCAAATGAGATCCCAGACGTCACGAGTAGTCTCGGAATAGTTGAGAGGTAAAGATTTATAAATGGGAAGTCATATGTTGGGTTTTGGAAAAAGGTGCAATTTTTTCGGTATTGTACCAGGATGCTTCCGGAGGATTCCGGAGGGGTCTAGAAGTCCACAAGTTGGTCAACAACGTCCCAAGGGCTGGCATGTGCTGAGGGGAGGTTCACTGGCCTTATTGGGCCAGGGACACCAAGTCCTCAAAAGCCCATGCAGCTAGGGAAGGGAAAAGGGGGGAGTTCTGGTAGGAATAGGATTGGACTTGGAGTCCAAGTCCTCCCCCCTTGGCGCCAACTCCTATTTGGAGTAGGGCTGGACTCCCAGCCCTCCTATGCATATAAATATAGGGGGTGCAACAAGGCACCCTATGACATTGGCCTTGGCTTCTGCCATGTCTCTCCCTCCCGTCATAGTTCTCATCCACGATTTTTTGCTTAGCGAAGCGCTGCCGTTGCTCCACCACCACCATCACCAGCACGCCGTCGTGCTAGTTGTGATCCCATCTACTTTTCCACCTTATCTTGTTGGATCAAGGAGGAGGAGACATCATTGAGCCACACATGTGCTAAACTCGGAGGTGTCATCCATTCGGCATTAGACCGGTTGGAGTGTGATCGGAACGCGAAGAGTACGACTACATCAACTGCATTATATACGCTTCTGTTTTCGGTCTATGATCGTACGTAGACAATCTCTCCCCTCTCGTTGCTATGCTTCTCCTAGATATATTTTTGGTGTTCGTAGGATTTTTTTTGACTTTCATGCTTTGTTTCCCAACAGTGGCATCATGAGCTTGGTCTATGCGTAAATGTAAATGCACGAGTAGAACCCAAAGAGTTGTGGGTGTTGATGCTGAAATTTTTGGGAAACGTTGTATTTCAAAAAATTTACCTGCGATCACGCAAGATCTATCTAGGAGATGCATATTCATGAGACGGGAGAGTGTGTCCATGTACCCTCATAGACCGAAAGCGGAAGCGTTTAGTAACGCGGTTGATGTAGTCGAACATCTTCACGATCCAACCGATCCAAGTACCGAACGTACGACACCTCCATGTTCATCACACGTTCAAAATGATGACGTCCCTCGAGCTCTTGATCCAGTTGAGGACGAGGGAGAGTCCTTTCAGCACGGCAATGTGGTGATGGTGATGATGCAGTTACCGGCGCAGGGCTTCGCCTAAGCACTATGACAATATGACCGAGGTGTGTAACCATGGAGGGGGCACCGCACACGAATAAGAGAAGACTTGGGTTGCCTTGGGGTGCCCCCTGCCCCTGTATATAAAGGAGGGAGGAGGAGGCCAGCGGCCAGGGAGGAGGCGCGCTAGGGGGAGTCCTACTAATACTCCAAACCTAGTAGGAATCGCCCCCTCCCTTTTGCTAATCCAGGAGGGGGAAGGAGGGAAGGAGAGGGAGAGGGGAAGGAAGGGGAGGCCGCGCCCCCTCCCCTTAGTCCAATTCGGACTGTCCTGGGGGGGGCACCTTATGGCCTTCCCTCTCCTTCTACCTTTTGGCCCATTAAGGCCCGTAACTTCCCCGGGGGGTTCCGGTAGCCCCTCGGTTCCCCGGTAAATATCTGAAACGCCTGGGAACCATTCCGGTGTCCGAATATGTAACGACCCTACCCGAAATTGGTCAAGTCTCTTTGTAGCTGTACAAACCCAAGAATGTTGGCACACGTAGTACATTGATGAAAAGATTCAAAGTTCAATCACACTTGAATTTATTACACGACTCTCATATCGAGTCTTTATTACATCATAATAAACTCGGCAGAAGGCCAACTCATGAGAAATAAACTAAATAAAGTTGTGGAAGCATAGACGAATAGCGAGTCCATACGACACCATAGGGCAATCGCCAAGCATAGATCGTAGCCTCACTCCTGGTTGGAAAACTCCTCTGGAACATGAGACGTTGCAGCCGTGTAGCAGTACTAGGAAAAGGCCTACTAATGACGCACCAGTTTTGCCTACCAATGGCGCACTACTCGTGCGCCATTAGTATCACGCCACTAGAATTTTTTACTAATGGCGCACCACTGGTGCGCCATTAGTATCTGGTATACTAATGGCGCACCACAGGTGCGCCATTAGTATAGCCCATGGTGCGCCATTAGTATCTGGTATACTAATGGCGCACCACATAGAAGTGCGCCATTAGTATCAATTTAAAAAAATCAATTATTTTTTAATTTTATTAGTATCTGGTGTACTAATTGCGCACCACATAGAAGTGCGCCGTTAGTATCAATATGCACCATTACTAGTTTTTTTAAAAAAACTTTTGAAACTTTTTTTGAAAAAAACTTAGTAATGGCACACCAGTGGACAATGCGCCATTACTAGTTAAAACTACTAATGGCGCACTGTCCACTGGTGCGCCATTACTAACAAATTTTTTTCAAAACTACTAATGGCGCACGGTGGGTGTGGTGCGCCATTACTATGTCAACTAGTAATGGCGCACTATCCCACGGTGCGCCATTAGTAACAACTTTTTTTATTTCTTTTTTCAAAACTACTAATGGCGCACCACACACCAGGTGCGCCATTAGTAATATATTACTAATGGCGCACCTGTATGTGGTGCGCCATTCCTATATAGCAATGGCGCACCACATACATGGTGCGCCATTAGTGTCCATATTATCTTTAGCCCTTTTCCTAGTAGTGTAGGTCAGCATTTTGAATATGCCGACAAGTCATAGAGAAAACAACAAATAATAATACTAAAACTATATGCAATTTGGCTGTGGGGCTCTAAGTTTTATATTTTTGCGAAAAGGCAGTTTTTCCCTACAACAAAGGTCTTGCTTGCAATTACTACAAAATATTGGTAGTTATTGAGATGGTTCCACCAACCAATATCTCATTCCCATTTATTAATTAACCCCTCAATTAATTTATTTGTTCGGTGTTGAGATTTCCGAAATACTCCAATTCCAGAGGCTCAAATGTCCGTAACCAGGGACACGGCTAATCGATTAGGTTGTTTCTCTGCAGAGTCTTGTGCACTTTACCCACAAGATTCGTTCCCTCCTTTATGTCCTCACACTGCATTGGTGTTTGAAGACGAGACGAATGAAACAGGGTCTTCCGTAGAGTTTCTTTGGGCACTGCCGGTGCCCATCCATGTCCCACCGTTCTTCTACATCTGCTGGCACCGTTCGTCCAGAGTCACGCCTAAGGTCAACCCAGCCAGCACCCATAATGGCTTGCGGCTGCACAGGTAAGCTTCTGGTCAAGGGGTATTGTCGGTGTCAAAACCGGCGGATCTCGGGTAGGGGGTCCCAAACTGTGCGTCTAAGGCGGATGGTAACAGGAGGCAGGGAACATGATGTTTTACCCAGGTTCGGGCCCTCTTGATGGAGGTAAAACCCTACGTCCTGCTTGATTTATTCTTGATGATATGAGTATTACAAGAGTTGATCTACTATGAGATCGGAGAGGCTAAACCCTAGAAGCTAGCCTATGGTATGATTGTATGTTGTCCTACGGACTAAAATCCTCTAGTTTATATAGACACCGGAGGGGGCTAGGGTTACACAAGGTCGGTTACAAAGGAGGAGATATCCATATCCGCACTGCCTAGCTTGCCTTCCACGCCAAGTAGAGTCCCATCCGGACATGAGACGAAGTCTTCAATCTTGTATCTTCATAGTCCAACAGTCCGGCCAAAGGATATAGTCTGGCTGTCCAGAGACCCCCTAATCCAGGACTCCCTCAGTAGCCCCTGAACCATGCTTCAATGACGATGAGTCCGGTGCGCAGTATTGTCTTCGGCATTGCAAGGCGGGTTCCTCCTCCGAGTACACCACGGAAGAATTTGAATACAAGGATAGTGTCCGACCCTGCAAAATAAGTTCCACATACCACCGTAGATAGAATAATATTTCCACAAATCTAATCTGCTGACATGTTTCGGCAACATGACATCATGCCGTGGCCCGGTGATGATTCGAACCATTTCTTCTAACCAGCCCCGCACATAACGCGAGGCAGTTTCTTGACACGTCTTGTCAAAGCAGAGATCGTGTCCCCCTTATTACGGGATTCTCATCAATACGGGCGTGGGTAACCCAACCATGCCATCAATTACGATGGTGGGGGAGATAAGCGAGTTTTACCAGGCTAGTGGGGGCGCATAGTTTCGGCCGCCCTTATAAGGGGATAAGGTTTAACCTTTCTCTACCCACGCCTTCTTCCTCCTTGCTCATCCACTCTTGTGCACTCGAGCTCCAACGCCCAAGTCCACATCCTTCCCCTCAACCTTCTCCAAACATGTCCGCAGCGGGAGGCAAATGGATGGCTTCCTCCATTATGGAGGGGCACATCAAGAAGCTGCGCGGAGCTGGATCCTTAGCCACGAATATCGCGCATCGGCTGCCCGCTGCGGGGCAAATTGTTCCTACCCCGGAACCTCACGAGAGGGTAGTTTTCCTCCACCACTTCCTCCGTGGACTGGGGTTTCCCCTCCATCCATTCGTCTGTCGCCTTATGTTCTACTACGGGCTGGACTTTCATGATCTAGTCCCGAACTTCATCCTCAACATTCTGGCGTTCATCGTCGTGTGTCAGGCTTTCCTCCGCATCCGGTCCCACTTCGGCCTGTGGCTGAAACCTTCAATATCAAGCCGAAGGTGGTGGGAGGCCAACAAGCAGAATGCGACGGAGCCATGGTGGGCAAGATTCCCAACATTATATGGCTTGAAGGCTCCTTCATGGAGACCATAAAGGGTTGGCAATCGGCGTGGTTCTATATCGCCGAGCCGCGCGACACCAACTGGGTGGCGGCCCCCGAGTTTCGTTCCGGAATCCCCACGTGGCTCACCTCATGGAAAGAGAAGGGCTTATCCTGGGGTTCATTGGTGGAGCTGGACGGACTCCAGAAATGTGTCCGGAATATGGCAAGCAAGAAGCTCAAGCTTGTCAACATAGTCCAGGTCATGCTCATCCGCCGGATCCTCCCGTGTCAACAACGGGATTTCAACTTGTGGGAGTTCGACCCGGCCCAGCACCAGACTTTGAGCGAGCTCTTAGACATGATGCACAAGTACGTCTGGAGGGTGCTGTTCAAGGGTGCCGAGGTCCCTCCCTCTCTCACCGAGGACCGCGGGCTAAGCGCGAAGCGCCTAGCGCATTCGGTGAGTTCTATACATCCGGTAGGATATTTATTTCCACTAGCTTAACCATGTGCGGGGTTTGAGCTCCATGCCTTTGACAGGACTGGGTGGAGACGTCGGGGCAGATTAACTGTCTGGCCCCTCTGCCCGAAGACACTGCGGACGCTCTCCTGACGGAGATGCTGACTCCGGCTCCTTACAAGGTGCCGGAGAAGACCAAGAAGGCCAAGGGAACCCAAAAGAGTTACCGACGCCAGGTGTTATCGGACTCATCATCTGATAACTCCACGGCGTACTCCTCCCCCGAAGACGAGGAGGAATATGAAGATGCTCCCCCTTCAGTCGGGGAAGACAAGAAAAGGAAGGCCGCCCCGACCGGGGGGCCGAAGGGTCCAAGAAGGGGAGGACCCTCCTTCCGGACTACTCCACCATCGCCGCTGAAGGCGAAGACGAGTGGCTGCTCAGGGCCAAGCCCCTGGCGAAGTCGTAAGTATTCGGATACCAGAGTAACTCATAGCATACCTTTGTCGCACTGCTTCTCCTAACGTCGAATATGATTATGCAGACCGCCCCAAGCCCGTATCGACGTATCTTCGTCGGGCGGCTTCTTGGACTCGTCGGATATGGATAGTGATGCACTTCTGTCCGCCACCTCCCTTGCCCTACGGACAATGCCGAGGTATTGTCTCAAGAGGCACCGGGTTGAGGGGAGACAATCCCGGAGGCACCTCAAGGCGACCTTCCGGACTCCAGGAGCAGAGTGAGTAAGGCTCCCGAGGGCTCCGAGTTTGTCCCTCAGCCGAACACCGCGCCGGAACCTCCAGTGGTTCCGGACTCGGGCAGGCGGCCTCCTTCCAAAAGGGGCAAGACGCCTGTGCCGGTAACCTCCGCCCATCCAGGGGCACCGGACAATCTGCTGGGAGCGCTTCGCAGCGCTTCCATCGATGAAGAGCACCGCGCTATTATGAGTGCGGTGATCCAGAAGGTTCAGTCCGCCAAGAGCGGACTGACTGAAGCCTGTGCCAGCCTTCTAACATGCTTTGAGGTAAGTATTTGAAATATAGGAAAAATATTACCGCATAGACAGTAGCCCCTGATGCTCTGTTCGGTGTTCACAAAGAAAAGCCAAACAGAGGATCAAACAATATCACAGGAGTCTAATATAAGTATGTCAATATGCGTATGCAGGCTTCGCTGCTGGCCTCTGCCGCACTGACTGCAGAGGTCGCCACACTGAAGCAGGACCTCAAAGGGTCCAAGGAAGAGCTCGGCCTAGCCAAGAGGCAGCTCGAGGAGAACAAAGGTAAGTAGTACCTAGTCTATGGATATATATAAAAAGAATGCGATTGCAAAATGACAGGATCATCGTAAATTTGCCAGGGGCCACGACCGAGGTGGTGACCCTGAAGCAAGCACTATCCAAGGCCGAAAACAAAGCAGCCCAGGAGCGCACCGAGTGGGAAAAACAAGAGGCATGGGTGGGCGAGGTGCAGCAAGAGCTCCACGCTCTTGTGATGAAGCACGAGGCGTTGGAGCTTGACTTGAAGACGCGAGAGTCCGAGCTTGCTGCGGCCCTTGAGAGTGCAAAGAGTGCCAAGCTTGAAGCCCAAAAGGCTCTCCAGGAGATTGATGCGATGAAGAAGATAGCGGCGGGTAAGGCATTCTATATGCAAAGCAAGCATGTGAAAGTAAATTACTTGTTACTTACCCGAATCCGGAGCTCTCCAGGAGCATTCACAGATTTGCCCCGCAGCGTGTCGGATGCCGCACAGTTTTACCACGCCGAGGAGGGAAGCTCGACGGAGAAGCTGTTCTGGTCTCAGTATACTGAGATCGAACACCCGATGCCTCTTAGCGACTAGCTAAAGCAACTGGTCGAGCTGCACAAGGCGGCCAAACAGGCCATGAAGGGCTTTATAGTCTGGATGTGGCCTGGTGATGCCCTTCCCAACAGCTACTTCGGCCTAGTGAGGCGGCTTGTGGATGCCTGCCCACGGCTGGAAGTCATCAAGCGGTCCGTCTGCATCGAAGGTGCACGCCGGGCTTTCGCCTATGCGAAGGTGCACTGGGCCAAGATGGACGTCGTGAAGCTGGTGAAGGAAGGGCCGCCGCAGGGCAAGGAGCATCGCCACCCCAAGATGTATTATGAGGGTGTCCTGAAGGGTGCCCGTCTTGTAGTGGACGAGTGTGCGAAAGATGTAATATTTGAGTAAACTTGCTCGTGTAATCATGTATTATGAAAACTTGTTCATATGCGCTATGCAACGCTTGTTTGAATTTAAAATATTGCCTTCTGTTCGGCTGTTTATCAAATCCGAGAGATGGTTAGTCGTCGGCTTCTGCCCCCACGCCACGAGTGCTGGGGTGTTCAGGATAAACCTGAGCAGTCTTGTTCCCATTGTTGGGTCCTTCGAGGGAGGTGCTCAGCACAACGAACAAGGCAATCAAACTATAATGCGTTATCACTCTCACTTAGCCATAGAATTCTATAATTTTAAATTTCGGCGAAGCCCCTAGTATTCGGAAGGCCGAATTTGGGGCGCGATACACGCCTTAAGCCGGACAGGGCCGACTCCTCGCTCTAAGCGGCATAAGTCTTTAGGGACTTGAAACCTCTCGAACAACGACCAGTCTCTCGCCTTATCATGACAATCAGTTTTAGCTTTCTCTACTGAGGTGCTTAGCCCAGCAGAACCGGGGCACAATCGCAGTAGTTCTCCCACTGCTACCTTAGCCGATATAGCGGAACGTAAGGTACCAAAAAATGGGAGCCGGGAAAACCCAACTATTGACCCAAGACATGATTCGGAGCTGATGCATATAATGCTATAAGTTTGGGGTGCCGCACTATCGAAAGTGTTCGGACTTCTCATGCCGTATTATGGGGTATGCTTAAGCCCCTAGCGTATTGGCCATACCAGAGTGTACGGGTGCTAGATGTCATGAATGAACATATATATATATATATATATATATATATAGAAAGGAAGAATGCAATAATAGTCTTAATGCTATGCATTGTTTATTCAAAAAGGTGCATTAAAGCAGAATGATACAAGTAGTGTGATAAGCAAAAAGTAGTGCGTTAAAGCAGAATGATACAAGTAGTGTGATAAGCAAAAAGTAAGACTGTTTGACATCTCCCTTCCAAGGGCAAGCTGGGGAATAGTATTAAAGCAAATATTTCACTCGTTATCGTAATCCACCTGGGAGTTCCGTGGTGTGACGTAGCTTTCTGCCTCCTTGGTTGCTGCATCATGTGTTCAACAATCATGCTGCCGGACAGGGTTTCAGAGATTAAAGTCCTGAAAGAGAAAAATAACAAAGCGGGAAGCCCCTAGTGCGGTTTAAGCCGCGACTTGGAGCGTGCAGCAGTCGTGCCCCCCTCCCCGCCTGTGCCCATGGTATTTTTAATGCGTAATTATGTACGCGTGGCACAGATTTTGCTGTTTGGCTAGGATCAGGGTGGGGGCCGCATTGCTATGCGAGCTCGGAACGTGCCAGGCGGTCCTATTGTCGATTACTCCGGGTGCGCTTGAAGGTGTCCGGGTCCTTAATCGCTGAACCAGTGGATTGCCTTAAGAGGCTGCTTTGCGCTTCTGCTGCGAGGGCCGCAATGTGCTCCTCCATGCGGAGAGAGCGCTCTGTGTTTCCATTGACTGTGATGACCCCCCGAGGTCCTGGCATCTGGAGCTTGAGATATGCATAATGCAGTACCGCATTGAATCTCGCAAATGCGGTTCGCCCGAGCAGTGCATGGTAGCCACTGCGGAATGGGACTATGTCGAAGATTAACTCTTCGCTTCGGAAGTTATCCGGAGATCCGAAGACCACTTCCAGTGTTACTGAGCCTGTGCAATGGGCCTCTACACCTGGTATGACGCCTTTAAAGGTCGTTTTAGTGGGTTTGATCCTTGAGGGGTCTATACCCATTTTGCGCACTGTGTCCTGATAAAGCAAGTTCAGGCTACTACCGCCATCCATAAGGACTCGAGTGAGGTGAAATCCGTCAATGATAGGGTCTAAGACCAATTCGGTGAATCCGCCATGACGGATACTAGTGGGGTGGTCCCTGCGGTCGAAGGTGATCGGGCAGGAAGACCATGGGTTGAATTTTGGGGCGACTGGCTCCAACGCATATATGTCCCTGAGTGCACGCTTCCGCTCCCTCTTGGGGATGTGGGTTGCGTATATCATGTTCATCGTCCGCACTTGTGGGGGGAACCTCCTCTGTCCTCCGGTGTTCAGCTGCTGGGGCTCCTCCTCGTCATCGCTATGTGACCCCTTATCTTTGTTTTCGGCATTTATCTTGCCGGCCTGCTTGAACACCCAACAATCCCTATTGGTGTGGTTGGCTGGCTTGTCGGGGGTGCCGTGTATTTGGCACGAGCGATCAAGTATATGGTCCAAACTAGACGGGCCCGGAGTGCTTCTTTTGAATGGCTTTTTCCTCTGACCGGATTTAGAGCCTTTGAATCCGGCATTGACTTTCGTATCCTTGGTATTGTCGCTGTTAATGCGGCTCTTATGTTTGTTGCGACATGACCTGTCGTTGCCGTCCTTGGTATCCGAAGTACCATGGTTCTTTGATATGTTATTGCTGTGAGCCAACCAGCTATACTCTCCCGCACAGAAGCGGGTCATGAGTGTCATGAGGGCTGCCATAGATTTCGGCTTTTCCTGGCCAAGGTGCCGGGCGAGCCATTCATCGCGGATGTTGTGCTTGAAAGCTTCTAGGGCCTCTACATCCAGACATTCGATGATTTGATTTTTCTTTGTTAGGAACCGTGTCCAGAATTGCCTGGCTGATTCCTCTGGCTGCTGAATTATGTGGCTCAAGTCATCGGCATCTGGTGGTCGCACATAAGTGCCCTGAAAGTTGTCGAGGAATGCGGCTTCCAGATCTTCCCAACAGCCAATGGACTCTGTTGGCAAGCTGTTGAGCCAGTGCCGAGCTGGTCCTTTGAGTTTGAGTTGGGAGGTATTTGATGGCGTGTAGGTCATCACCGCAGGCCATGTGGGTGTGCAGGAGGAAATCCTCGATCCATACCGCAGGATCTGTTGTGCCGTCATATGATTCTATATTTACGGGTTTGAAACCCTCTGGGATTTGATGATCCATTACTTCGTCTGTGAAGCATAAGGGGTGTGTGGTGCCTCTGTACTGGGCTATGTCGCGACGCAGCTCGAATGAGTCTTGCCTGCTGTGTTCGGCCCGGCCAGACTTACTTTTACTGTATCCGGCGTGACGATTATCATCTCACATAGTGGCGCGCCCTCGTGATCCGTAGATCGATCTTGCATGTTTTGCTTTGTCCTCCAATACATCTCGCAGGTGTGGCGTATTTCCCCATGCCTTTTTATTTGAATGGTGTCGGGGTGCGGGCTGAGCTTTTGGCTGGAATGTCTCTCTATCGCGGACACGAGGTGGCCGATCAGCCGTGTCATACGCCGGGGATGTAGGTTTCGGTGCTTCTTCCTCCAGTCGAGGTAGCAACCTGCACTTTGGGTAACTCTTGGAGGGGTGTTCGAGTTTATATTCCTCGGCCGCCAGGACTTCAATCCATCTGTCAGCTAGCAAATCTTGATCAGCTTGAAGCTGCTGCTGCTTTTTCTTAAGGCTATTTGCCATGGCTATAAGCCGGCGCTTGAAGCGCTCTTGTTCGACGGGATCCTCTGGCACGACGAATTCGTCATCGTCGAGGCTTGCCTCGTCTTTGGAGGGAGGCATGTAATTATCATCCTCTGCCTCTCCATCTGCCGCTCTCTCAGGAGGGCTGGCTCCTCCATCCTCCTGCTCTAAATCTTACTGGAGGGGATTGTTGTTTTCATCGGCACTGTCCGAAGTGCTATTATCTCCGGTGCCGGTATCACCACTTTTGCGTTGGCGGGACTTAGAGCGGCGCCGCTGACGCCGGCGCTTGGGTTGCTTTTTGGAGGGGTCATCCTCCGTTGTCTCGTCGCCATTGCCTTCTTTGGGTGTGTCCACCATGTATATATCGTATGATGAGGTGGCTGTCCAGTGCCCTATGGGCAGTGGTTCCTCTTCATCTCCTGCATCGTCGTCCATACCGTCGATGTCCTCGGAGTCAAAGTCGAGCATGTCGGTTAAGTCGTCGACAGTGGCTACTAAGTGGGTGGTGGGTGGGCGGCGAATTTCTTTGTCATCCGCATCCCAGTCCTGCCGGACGTAGTTCGGCCAGGACTCTCCTGATAAGGAGAGAGACCTTAATGAGTTCAGTATGTCGCCAAAGGGTGAGTGCTGAAAAATATCCGTAGAGGTAAACTCCATGATCATCGCCCAATCGGATTCGACAGGAACGGGCGCAGGCGGTTCGGAGTCCGTGGCCGGAGAAGGATCCGGCAGTTTGGCAACACGGCTCTCATGAAGGGTAAGGTCGATATTCGGCTCGAACACCGCTGAGGATACGGCCTCCGTGACGGGGTCTATCCACCCGTCCATGGAAGGCGCAACTGGCTCCGAATTGAGGCTCGGAGCAGCTGTCGGTGCGATCTCCTAAATACGGCCCTATGGTAGAGCTAAGTCGTACTCATCGTGACCGCGTGGCGCACAAGGCAGGGGCTCGAATCCATCGAAGATCAAGTCTCTGCGAATATCGGCCGTGTAGTTTAAGCTTCCAAACTTGACCTGGTGGCCAGGGGCGTAACTTTCGATCTACTCCAGATGGCCAAGTGAGTTGGCCCATAGTGCGAAGCCGCTGAACACAAAGATTTGTCCGGGGAGAAAAGTCTCACCCTAGACTGCATCTCTATCGATGATCGTAGGAGCCATCAAGCCTAACGGCGACGACACAAAGGAACTCTCAATGCAAGCACCAATGTCGGTGTCGAAACCGGCGGATCTCGGGTAGGGGGTCCCGAACTGTGCGTCTAAGGCGGATGGTAACAGGAGGCAGGGGACACGATGTTTTACCCAGGTTCGGGCCCTCTTGATGGAGGTAAAACCCTATGTCCTGCTTGATTTATTCTTGATGATATGAGTACTACAAGAGTTGATCTACCACGAGAACGGAGAGGATAAACCCTAGAAGCTAGCCTATGGTATGATTGTATGTTGTCCTACGAACTAAAATCCTCCGGTTTATATAGACACCGGAGGGGGCTAGGGTTACACAAGGCCGGTTACAAAGGAGGAGATATCCATATCCGTACTGCCTAGCTTGCCTTCCACGCCAAGTAGAGTCCCATCCGGACACGAGATGAAGTCTTCAATGTTGTATCTTCATAGTCCAACAGTCCGGCCAAAGGATATAGTCCGGCTGTCCGGAGACCCCCTAATCCAGGACTCCCTCAGGTATCCATCCGTCTCTTCATGGCTGGGTGAAGCTTTCTGCAAGATGTCATGGCGCTTCTCGATGCATCCCGGCCATCCGCTAGTTCCTCCAGGGTGCCCGTCAACCGTCCTCCACCCAGTAGTGAATTTGAAGTCCATCTTGAGCTTGAAGTCATGGGATTGTCGTCATCTTGACTCTCACATCTCCCCTATGAATCTCTCAACCAACCCCGTCTATGAGCATAGCAAAGTAAACTAATCTAGGGCAATGGTAACAAGGGGAATTGGGTTCATCCTACCTCATGATACTACTCAAGACATAACTTAAAATTCTCCTACTGCATGCATGGTGGAGAGGAATAATTCTAATGCAACAAAATCATAGGTATTGTAAAACATGATCAAATGACTTGCCTGGCTGACGGTCTTCAAACACTAGTGACTCGAGATAGCAAATTCGCACTCCGGAAATTCTATCGAGTCAAACAATAGCACAAATAAATAATCCACTAAATATCATAATAGCAAGCTAAAGGAAATCACACAAGCACTCAAACCAAAACCAAAGAAAACTCGAAGAACTCCAAACCAACAACTAGCAAGAAAGGAACATTTTATTTTACTGAAATAAAAGTTCACCCTCTGTAACTATGGAAACTAATCTAAAATATACTATAATAGAGGAGAAATAAAATCCTAAATTAATTAGAATAATAGAAAACAGCAGCAAGCTAAATAAAACTAGAAACGTTGTTTTCGAGTAAAACTATTTTTAATAAAGACTAAAAATACCCAAATAAATTCCTACTGCTAGGCATGGTGAAAACTAAGCAGGGACAAAAAGAATCACCTAAAAATAATAATTCTAGCTCAATTTATAGCAGAAAAACTAATCTGACTAAAATTAATATAAAACTATTTTATAAACTAAAACATGGCTAAACATATTTTATACAGAAACTATCAGAAATTTGTAAACTAACAAAAAAAGAAACAACTAAAAATATTAAACAACCTAAAAGATATAGACTTTACAAGAACAGAACTATTATGTTTTAAAATCATAAACTAAAAATAACAAAAAAAACAGGCGCTACTGGGCCTATCTAACGCTTAGGCGAACACTAACTAAAACACGCCCGTGGCTAAACAGAATAACCGACCGGTTTGATCAATTGAAATAAACCGTAACTAAACTGGGAAAAGACCGAACTATTCAAAAAAACCTAACCTTTCGTGTGATCTAATCTAGACCCTAGGTTTCAGATCAGCCGGCAAGGGGAGGTGGCGGCTTACTACGACGGTGGTCGACGGTGACAAAGGGTGGCGGCGGTCGGTGTCGAGCGGGGGGTCTTCGGTGGTCGGCGAAGGTGGCGAAGACGTCGGGGAGAGGCGGCGGAGTGTTGCGGATGCGGTGGTGATGTCGAGGTCATTCGGGGACGACGGAAACGGCCGGGGCATCGAGGGCGTGGTCCTGGTGAGCTGCAGCTCCGGCGAAGAGCGGCAGTGCTCGGGCGGCTTCCTGTAGGCGTCGAGGGAGATCAAAAGGATGTCAGGGGGTGTGGGAGGATGAGGCGGTTCGCGTGGTGGAGCTTGGAGGTCAAGGGGTTGCTCACAGGCGGCGGTGGCAGCGAAGAACTGCAGCGGGGGCAGCGAGATCGAAACGTCGATGGCGCGAGCTGCGGGTGTAGTCGGGATAGGGTTTTTGGGGACTTCGAAGAGGAAGGGCGTAGGTATTTGTAGGACATCAACTTGGAGCAGGGGGCGACTCCGGATCGTGATACCGTGGAATTCGGACGCGGCGGCGGCGTCGAACGCGCTCTGGCGCGACATAGTGTGGGCGAGGGGAAAGAGATGAGGGCGGGCCCCGCGGTCAGTGAGAGAGAGAGAGAGAGGGGAGGAGGCGAGCGGGCGACCGAACCGGAGGCGGCTCGGGCGTCGGGCGCTGAGGCAGGCCGGCTCGGTCGCTAGTGGGCTGCGGCTAGGGCGTCGGTTGGGCTGGTTGGCCTGGCTCGCGCCTGGGTCTTTTTTCCTATTTGTTTTTTTTGAATTGCTAGAGAGAGAGAGAGAAAACTAATTAAAGAGAAACCTATAATATTTTTATATAGGACATATATACAGTAAAATCAGAAAATTAAATCCTACAACGTGGACATTTTTCCAGAGGCAAAACAGAAACTAAAAAAACCATTTTCTGGAAATTCCAAATAAAATCAAATTTGAATTCAAACATTTTGGCATTAATTTCTTCCGACATTTTGGAGTGTCATGTTAGCTCCTCTCATACTTTTGATCAAGTATTTGTTAGGGATATTTGAAGTAAACTTTCAAATGCCAAGTTGAATCCAATTCACACAAAACCCAAATGCCTCTGAAAATTCCAAATGCCATAGAATTTCAAACAATATGCATAGATGCTTAACTAATAATTGTAAAACATTCCAAATTGAAAATTTGGGATGTTACAGAATACCTTCGTCCAATATATCAATCTTTACCTATTGATCATTTCGAAACTCCTCCTCATGTCTGTGATCTCATTTGGGACCCCGAACAAACTTCGGTCATCAAATCACATAACTCATAATACAAATCGTCATTGAACGTTAAGCGTGTGGACCCTATGGGTTCGAGAACTATGTAGACATGACCGATACACATCTCCGGTCAATAACCAATAGCGGAACCTGGATGCTCATATTGGCTCCTACATATTCTATGAAGAACTTTATCGGTCAAACTGCATAACAACATACGTCATTCCCTTTGTCATCGGTATGTTACTTGCCCGAGATTCGATCGTCGGTATCATCATACCTAGTTCAATCTCCTTACCGGCAAGTCTCTTTACTCGTTTGGAAATGCATCATCCCATAACTAACTCATTAGTCACATTGCTTGCAAGGCTTATAGTGATGTGCATTACCGAGAGGGCTAGAGATACCTCTCCGATACTAGGAGTGACAAATCCCAATCTCGATCTATGCCAACCCAACAAACACCTTCGGAGATACCTATAGAGCATCTTTTTAATCACCCAATTACGTTGTGACATTTGATAGCACACAAGGTATTCCTCCGGTATTCGGGAGTTGCATAATCTCATAGTTAGAGGAATATGTATAAGTCATGAAGAAAGCAATAGCAATAAAACTTAACAATCATTACGCTAAGCTAATGGATGGGTCTTGTCCATCACATCATTCTCTAATGATGTGATCCCGTTCATCAAATGACAACACATGTCTATGGTTAGGAAACTTAACCATCTTTGATTAACGAGTTAGTCAAGTAGAGGCATACTAGGGACACAATGTTTGTCTATGTATTCACACATGTACCAAGTTTCCAGTTAATACAATTCTAGCATGAAAATAAACATTTATCATGATATAAGGAAATATAAATAACAACTATATTATTGCCTCTAGGGCATATTTCCTTCAGTCTTCCACTTGCACTAGAGTCAATTATCTAGATTACATAGTAATGATTCTAACACCCATGGAGTCTTGGTGCTGATCATGTTTTGCTCGTAAGAGAGGCTTAGTCAACGGGTCTGCAACATTTAGATCCGTATGTATTTTGAAAATCTCTATGTCTCCCTCCTTGACTTGATCGCAGATGGAATTGAAGCGTCTCTTGATGTGTTTGGTTCTCTTGTGAAATATGGATTCCTTCGCCAAGGCAATTTCTCCAGTATTGTCACAAAAGATTTTCATTGGACCCAATGCACTAGGTATAACACCTAGATCGGATATGAACTCCTTCATCCAGACTCCTTCATTTGCTGCTTCCGAAGCAGCTATGTACTCTTTTTCACACGTAGATCCCGCCACGACTCTCTACTTGGAACTGCACCAACTAATAGCTCCACCATTCAATATAAATACGTATCCGGTTTGTGACTTAGAGTCATCCGGATCAGTGTCAAAGCTTGCATCGACTTAACCATTTATGACGAGCTCTTTGTCACCTGCATAAACGAGAAACATATCCTTAGTCCTTTTCAGGTATTTCAGGATGTTCTTGACCGTTGTCCAGTGATCCACTACTGGATTACTTTGGTACCTCCCTGCTAAACTCATGGCAAGGCACACAACAGGTTTGGGACACAACATTGCATACATGATAGAACCTATGGCTAAGGCATAGGGAATGGCTTTCATTTTCTCTCTATCTTCTGTAGTGGTCGGGCATTGAGTCTGACTCAACTTCACACCTTGTAACACAGGCAAGAACCCTTTTTTGACTGATCCATTTTGAACTTCTTCAAAACTTTATCAAGGTATGTGCTTTGTGAAAGTCCAATTAGGTGTCTTGATCTATCTCTATAGATCTTGATGCCCAATATATAAGAAGCTTCACCGAGGTCTTTCATTGAAAAATTCTTATTCAAGTATCCTTTTATGCTATCCAGAAATTCTGTATGATTTCCAAGCAACAATATGTCCTCCACATATAATATTAGAAATGCTACAGAGCTTCCACTCACTTCCTTGTAAATACAAGCTTCTCCAAAAGTCTATATAAAACCGTATGCTTTGATCACACTATCAAAGCGTATATTCCAACTCCAAGAGGCTTGCACCAGTCCATAAGTGGATCGCTGGAGCTTGCACACTTTGTTAGCACCTTTAGGATCAACAAAACCTTCTCGTTGCATCATATTTTAATATATCCATTAAGGAATGCAGTTTTGACATCCATTTGCGAAATTTCATAATCATAAAATGCGGCAATTGCTAACATGATTCAGACATATTTAAGCATCGCTACAGATGAGAAGGTCTCATCATAGTCAACTCCTTGAACTTGTCAAAATCCTTTCGCAACAAGTCGAGCTTTGTCGATAGTAACATTACCGTCAACGCCAATCTTCTTCTTGAAGATCCATTTATTCTCTATGGCTTGCCGATCATCGGGCAAGTCAACCAAAGTCCACACTTTGTTCTCATACATGGATCCCATCTTATATTTCATGGCCTTAAGCCACTTTGCGGAATCTGGGCTCATCATTACTTCCTCATAGTTTGTAGGTTCGTCATGGTCAAGTAACATGACCTCCAGAATAGGATTACCGTACCACTCTGGTGCGGATCGTACTCTGGTTGACCTACGAGGTTCAGTAGTTACTTGATCTGAAGTTTCATGATCATCATCATTAGCTTCCTCACTAATTGGTGTAGGAATCACTGGAATTGATTTTTGTGATGAACTACTTTCCAATTTGGGAGAAGGTACAATTACGTCATCAAGTTCTACTTTCCTCCCACTCACTTATTTTGAGAGAAACTCCTTCTCTAGAAAGGATTCTGTCGTGGTGGGCGCACGGCAGATGCCAAGGGATGGCTGAAGATAGGAGGAGGCTCGAGGGCACTGGTGGGTTCCAGAGGTGAGGTCTGCATGAGCGAGCGCGGGACGCAAGACATACCCAGGTTCGTGGCTCTCCGGAGAGATAATACCCCTAGTCCTACCGAGTGTAGTTGACGTGTATCAGTACAATGTTGCTCCTTGAGCTGTGTCAGGGAAGAAGGAAGGCAGGCCAAGGCTCAGGATGCTCCCTCTCCATGTGTGTGTGCTCTATTGATCACTCTCTGTGTTCACTCGTGCGAGTTGCTTGCTTTCTTGCTGCATGGAGGCTTCCTGGGGGTTTTGTAGGTCAACCCCCCAGGGGTATGATACGTCTCCAACGTATCTATAATTTTTGATTTCTCCATGCTATATTATCTACTGTTTTTGATATTATTGGCCTTTATTATACACTTTTATATTATTTTTGGGACTCACCTATTAACCGGAGGCCCAACCCAGAATTGTTGTTTTTTTGCCGGTTTTAGGGTTTCGAAGAAAAGGAATATCAAACGGAATGAAACCTTTGAGAACATGATTTTCTCAACGAACAAGACTTGGGAGACTTGGACCCTACGTCAAGAAATAAAAGAGGAGGCCACGAGGTAGGGGGGCGCGCCTGCCTACCCTAGGCGCGCCCTCCACCCTCGTGGGCCCCTGTTGCTCCACCGACGTACTCTTTCCTCCTATATATATCCACGTACCCCCAAACGACCAGAGACGGAGCCCAAACCCTAATTCCACCGCTGTAACTTTCTGTATCCACGAGATCCCATCTTGGGGCCTGTCCCGGAGCTCCGTCAGAGGGGGCATCGATCACGGAGGGCTTCTACATCAACACCATAGCCCCTCCGATGAAGTGTGAGTAGTTTACCTGTAACACCCCGGATGTAACTTGCCATAATTGTATTCCAACTCTTGCCTTTTCCGGCACTAAGTTATGTTAATTTCTTCGTTGTCGGGGTTTTGTCTCTGTGTGTTTTGTCTTTGTCATGCATCTCATATCATGTCATCATGTGCATTGCATTTGCATACGTGTTCGTCTCATGCATCCGAGCATTTTCCCCGTTGTCCGTTTTGCATTCCAGCGCTCCTATGACCTCTGGTGTCCCTTTCTACCTCTTTTCGTGTGCGGGTGCTAAACGTTTTCGGATTGGACCGAGACTTTTCATGCGGCCTTGGTTTACTACCGGTAGACCGCCTGTCAAGTTTCGTGCCATTTGGACTTCGTTTGATAATCCAACAGTTAAACGAGGGACCGAAAAGGCCTCGTATCTGTTGCAGCCCAACACCCTTCCAAAGTGGCCCAAAACCCACCAAAACCCTCTCCATCACCTAGGTCGTTCGATCACGATCGCGTGGCCACAAACCGCACCTCATTTGGAGCTCCCTACCTCCCTCTACCTCTATATAAAGAACCCCCATTCGAAATCACTGACGAAACCCTAGAAAAACTCCACTTGCCTCCACCAGACGAAATCCGAACGGCCGGACGTGTCCGCCCCGCTCCCCCTCAGCCAATCTCCATGTGACACGTGTCCCCGCCCGGTGCCCACTTCGTCACCGACGCCCGCGGCCCACCAAAGCCCGGGGAGGGCCCCGCGGCCCGTCCTACCGTGTCGCCCGCTCCCGCCGTCTTCTTCCTCAAGCCCGCGCCGCCCGCCTGTTCCGGTCGCCATGCCGCACGCACCTCGCCGGCTGGACCAGAGCACCGACGCGGCCAGCACGACTCGCCGATGCCGCATCTCGCCGGCCCACGCCTTCTCGTCGCCGGTGTGCACCACCTCCACCGCATGCCAAGTCCCTCCCCCTCGCCGGCTCCTTCCTCGGCAAGACCGGCAAGCTTCGTCGCGCCGGCCTCCGCGCCCATTTACTCCGGCGAACTCGAGCTACTACAGTACCCGACGAACCCTAGATCTCAGATCCAAAATTCTCTGCGTTGACTTTTTCCCCTCTCCAGTTTTTTTGCATACGTTGACGCATCATAACTTCATCACCGTGTCTCCAATTTGTGTGTGTAGCATATGAGAATGTTCGTCTCGAAGAGTACTTCATTTCATCTCATTGCATCATTTTCATTTGAGCTCATCGTGATGCCCGAAATGCTGTTGGAAGAGGGCTATGTGATGTTAGTTTCAGGTTATTATCAGCAAATGCACTTTTGTCATTTTTGCCATGATTAATGCGTGTATGCTGCTTTCCTGAGCTCTACATGTGTTTTGAACTATGCCATGCCATCTTTGCAGGGGTGTATGCCATCTATTTTTGTGATCTCTGTGGTGACTAGCACAAGCATGCAAAGTAGCTTACTTAATGTTGCTGATTTCAGGGACTTAGAATTATTCTAAGTCATTGCCCTGCTGTAATTTTTATGCCATGTGTTCATGTTGATACCTAGTGATCTGTGCCTCTTTTGAGCATGATCGGTAATGATGTTTTGTAGATATTGTGGTGCTCTATCCATCCATGTCTTTGTTTGCATTTATGGAGCACCCTAGCTTGAGTCAATCGAGCTCTACTTTTGCTATAAAATGTTGTGGCAGATTGTTAACATGTTTAGCAATTTTGCCGAGCTTGTTGTAGTTGATCCGTGCATGCTATGATGTTGTTCTTGCCATGTCTAGCTTCTATGCCATGTCTACTTGCTGGGTGTATGCTTAGTTTGTCATGTCTTGCCTCGTAGTGAGTGCATCGTGCTCGTAAACATGCCAACTTGATATCTGTTTTGCCATGTTCCGGTTTTTCACAAAGTCTGAATCTGTTAACGATAATTGCTGTGTTCACGTGGTTGCAATCGTATCTTTTGATCCCTTTTGGCTTATGGTCATTTAGGGACTTTTGTTGTATGCTTTGAGTAGCTTCATGCCATGCTTTGCTTTGCCATGATATGTTCCTGTAGCATGTAGTTATCATGCTCTAAACTTTGTTTCCTGATGTTAAATTCCTGACTTGTTGATTATTCCGCAAAGTCTGTAACATGTTATCATTTTGCACTTTTGCCATGCTTGTTTGAACCTGCTATTAAGTGAATTAGCCATAGCTTTTCATCTTTTGTCAAGCATCTTGAGTGGATCCCTGCCATGTATTTTGTTGCCATGTTTGAGTGAAGTAGCTTATTTATCTTGATGCATTTAGATGGCTACTTGCTTTTAATCGCAGACCGATGCCATATTTGTTTTGCTTTCCATTTCCAAACCGTGCATCTGATTCCGGTGATCTTTATATCGATTTCGACCAAAATCAACTCCTCTTTCCAGTGGCACTCTTGTATTTCCAAGTTGGGGCCAGGTTCAATCATTCCTTTCCAAATCTTGCATATGCATCACATATCGCATCCCGCATATCATACCATGTTTGCATCATGTTGCTTGAGCATTGCACATGGTTGATTATGTTCCTTTTTGCTTGTTGTTCTTGCTTGGGTAGAGCTAGGAGACGAGTATGTGATCGAGGATCCCGTTGAGTACGCTTACGAGAATCAAGGCAACTCTGAGAACTTTGCAGGCAAGATGACCAGACCCTCGAAATCACTTCTATCTTTGCTTGCTAGATACTCGCTCTTTTGCTATGACTATGCTACGATACCTACCACTAGCTTATCATGCCTCCCATATTGCCATGTCAAACCCCTAACCCACCTTCTCCTAGCAAACCGTTGTTTGGCTATGTTACCGCTTTGCTCAGCCCCTCTTATAGTGTTACTAGTTATAGGTGAAGATTGGAGATTGTTCCTTGTTGGAACATGTTTATTGTTGTGATATCACCATATTATCTTGATTATCTTAATGCATCTATACACTTGGTAAAGGGTGGAAGGCTCAGCCTTATGCCTGGTGTTTTGTTCCACTCTTGCCGCCCTAGTTTCCGTCATATCGGTGTTATGTTCCTGGATTTCACGTTCCTTACACGGTTGGGATATAATGGGAACCCCTTGACAGTTCGCCTTGAATAAAACTCCTCCAGCAATGCCCAACCTTGGTTTTACCATTTGCCACCTAGCCTCTTTTTCCCTTGGGTTTCCAGAGCCCAAGGGTCATCTTTATTAAACCACCCGGGCCAGTGCTCCTCTGAGTGTTGGTCCAAAACAGGGCCACTTGCAGCGCCACCTCGGGGAAACTTGAGGGTTGGTTTATGTTGTACGTAGTGTTCATCTGAGTGTACCATGAGAACGAGATATGTTCAGCTCCTATCGGGATTTGTCGGCACATTCGGGCAGTGTTGCTGGACTTGTTTTACCATTGTCAAGATGTCTTGTAACCGGGATGCCGAGTCTGATCGGATTGTATTGGGAGAAGGAATATCCTTCGTTGACCGTGAGAGATTGTGATGGGCTAAGTTGGGACACACTTGCAGGGATTTGAACTTTCGAAAGTTGTGCCCGCGGTTATGGGCAGATGGGAATTTGTTAATGTCCGGTTGTAGAAGACTTGAACTTAACTTAATTAAAATGAATCAATTGAGTGTGTGGCCGTGATGGTCTCTTTTCGGTGGAGTCCAGGAAGAGAACATGGCCTCGTGTTATGCTTGAATGTAGGTTGTTCTAGGATCACTTCTTGATCATAGTTCATTGACCATGCTTTTTCCTTCTCTTCTCGCTCTCACTTGTGTATGTTAGCCACATATATGCTAGTCGCTTGTTGCAGCTCCACATCATACCTTTTACCCTTCCTATAAGCTTATATAGTCTTGATCGCGAGGGTGTGAGATTGCTGAGTCCTCGTGACTCACATATTCCTTCCAAAACCATATGCAGGGACCGATGATACCATTCCAGGAGATTCAACTGAGCTCAAGTGGGAGTTCAATGAGGACTCAGGACGATACTACGTGTCTTTCCCAGATGATCAGTAGTGGTGCCCAGTTGGGGCGATCGGGGACTATGTTGCATTTGGGGTTTATCTTTATTTTGGTTCTGTAGTCAGACCTTGAGTGTAACTGGATGATTGTAATGTTATTTATGCTATTTGTGTGACGTGGCGAGTGTAAGCCAACTATGTATCTTTTCCCCTTATTTATTACATGGGTTGTTGTGAAGATTACCTCACTTGTGACATTGTTTTCAATGCGGTTATGCCTCTAAGTTATGCTTCGACACGTGGGAGATATAGCCGCATCGAGGGCATTTCAAGTTGGTAATCAGAGCCTTCCCTGACCTTAGGAGCCCCCTGCTTGATCGACTCGCTGGTGTTGTTGAGTCTAGAAAAAATGTTTTGAGTCATTTAGGATTATATATATCGGAGAGTTGGACTTCTTTTTACTCCTCAGTCCCTTCGTCGCTCTAGTGAGGCATCCTGACATAGAGTTTTGACTCTTCTCTTCTCAAATTTCACAAAAAAATATTTTAGGATCACGTGGGTATCTTGAAATTGTTCCGATCGATTTGTGACGAGAACATTGTTCTTGGTGCCTCCTGACATTTAGGGGTTGTGGCAGTGTATCGGGGAGTTGAGCTCCGAGGTGTTGTTGTCACAATTTTATCGTTGCAGTTCTGGAATACCTGAGTTTCGCCGACATTGAAAATCTCTTTTATGCAGTTGTTGGTGAGATAACCTCGACGCCACCCAGTACTGGGGCGAGAGTGCGGGAGTATTGCCATAACTCGTATAACGGATGCTTTTCGAAGGTTGAGGTAAATGATTTCCGAAGGTTTCTTGGTTATGTGTTGAAGGATGGATACAGCTGGATGTAGGATTTGCTAGCTTTGGGTGAGATATTATGCTTCCCCTGTATCCCCAACACCTGATTGCATAACCGGAAAGGTTCAGGAGTTTCATAGGTGGGAATTCTTGTAGCTCTAGCATTTCTTCCGCGGATATTTGGTTTGTGATTGGGTAATCCTCAACAAGTATTTGTTCATGTATGTACCTTGTTGTTTTATTCTTCTACCTCTATCTAAGTGGCTTCTCAATTTATGGAAATGTGACCATTTCAATTGGAATGCATTCGTTCATTTTGTTCGGATGTTAAGACTATATGTTGCAAGTTCAATCCATTTGATTCAGCTTCAATATATGTCTGTCAAGATGCTAACGGATGTCACCCTCTCCAGGATGGCTCCTCCAATGCGTACGACTCTGAAACCTGATCCGCCACCACCACCTCCACCTCCGGAGGCATGGCAAGCTATGATGGCCGCTACCAATGCAAACACGCAGCTGATCATGCAACTCTTGCAAGAACGCAACCAAGGCCATGGCAACAATCAGAATCAGTTTGCTACACTCAACCAGTTCCTCGCTAACCAGCCAAAGACCTTCAACAACTGCATCGAGGCAACAGACGTTGATGATTGGCTCGTGGATATCTGCAAACATTTTGAGTGCAGCAACGTCAGGCCTAAGGACTTTGTCAAGTTTGCCTCCTTCCAACTCAAAGACTAAGCTGCAGAATGGTTTCAGCAATACAATGATTCCAGAAGCTCGCTCGTTTCGCCAAGCAGGACGTCCCTGATGAGAAGAGCATGATTTATCAATTCATGGGTGGTCTCAGAGAAGATCTCCAACTTGCTCTCGTGCTTTTCGAGCCTCAGAAGTACGATGAGTTTTACAACATGGCACTAAAACAAGAGACTGCTCAACTCAAGTGCGATGCTTCCAAGAAGCGAGTCAGAGATGCAACTCCTTCTTCCTCAACTCAAGTGGCTAAGCAGCAAAACTATTGGCTGCCTCCTCCTCCGTTTCGTCAGCCTTATCAACAGAAGAGCAAAGGTTGCAATGGATCTTCCCACCCACCCAACCCAGGCTTTTAGAACAAGACTTCGTCTCATGCTCCAAGATCAAGTGCTCTGTATCACCGTCCACTCTCGGAGGTCACGTGCAACAAGTGTCAGTAGAAGGGTCACTATGCCAACAAATGCTTCAATCGGAGGCGTCTTCCTCCTCCTCCTCCAGTGAGATCTGCTAGTACCACAATGGTCAAACATAATCCCAAGCACGCGAAGGTCAACATGATGAATGCAGCTTAGGCAAAGGACTCGTCAGATGTCATCATGGTAACCTTCCTGTTAACGATGTTCCTGCAAAAGTTCTTTTTGACACTGGTGCATCGCTTTCTTTTATTTCAAGACCATTTATTGCCAAGCATGAATTTGTGACCAAAAAGATTCCTTCCCCGTTGAAGATTGTGTCCCCGGGCAAGCAAATGACATCTAACGTTTGCGTCCCGGATGTTACTATCACGTTGGGCGACTATAAGTTTCTATCCTCTCAAGTGGTCCTTGGTAACTCGGATATTGATCTTATTCTTGGAATGGACTGGCTTTCTAAGCATAAGGCTCACCTTGATTGTGCTGCCAGGCAGATTCAATTGACACATTCATCTGAGGATGTAATCGTCTTTGCCGCTCGTGATGATACCATCCGACTGTTTTCTCTCAATGAGAAGGGTGAGCTGGATGCCATTTCTCAGATCCCAGTCGTTTGTGAATATCAAGACGTATTTCCAGAAGAGCTTCCAGGAATGCCTCCGCACCGGCCAGTTGAAGTCGTCATCGATCTTGAGCCTTGCACGGAACCTGTTTGCAAACGTCCTTACAAGCTTGGACCTGAAGAGTTGAAGGAGCTGAAGAAACAACCCGATATTCAAGAGCGTATGGGTCTCATCCGACCAAGTTCTTCTCCATGGGGTTGTGGTGTTCTTTTCGTCAAGAAGAAGGATGGAACGGACCGACTTTGTGTCGACTACCGTCCATTGAACAAGAAGACCATAAAGAACAAATACCCACTTCCCAACATCAACGAGCTGTTTGAACAACTCAAAGGTGCTCAAGTATTCTCCATGCTTGATCTCCGTATGGGCTATCATCAGATTCGCATTCGTGAAGAAGATATCCCCAAGACAACATTCAGAACAAGCTATGGTTCATATGAATACACTGTCATGTCTTTCGGCCTCGTCAACGCTCCTCCGACATTCTCTTGCATGATGAACTTCATCTTCAACGCCTAGACAAATGACTTCGTATTGGTCTACCTCGATGACATTTTGGTCTTTTCCAAGAACAAGGAGGATCATGCCAAGCACTTGCGTTTGGTGCTGGATAAACTCAGAGAACATCAGTTCTATGCGAAGTTTTCTAAGTGCGAGTTTTGGCTCGATGAGGTTCTCTACCTTGGGCATATCATTTATGCCAAGGGCATAGCGGTTAATCCTAAGAAGGTGTCTGCAATTGTGAATTAGGAACCACCTCAGAATGTGAAGCAACTCTGCAGCTTCCTTGGGCTCGCAAGGTATTGTCGAAGGTTCGTTGAGAAATTCTCAAGGATCGCGAAGCCTCTTTCCAACCTTCTCCTGAAGCACGTGAAGTATGTATGGTCTCCTGAATGTGACATTGCTTTCAACACCCTGAAAGAGAAGTTAGTCACTGCTCCAGTTATGACTCCTCCTGATGAATCCAAACCGTTCGAGGTCTTTTGTGATGCTTCCCTTCAAGGTCTTGGTGCAATGTTGATGCAAGAGAAGAAAGTTTTGGCTTATACCTCTCGCTAGATGAAGCCCAATGAAAAGAACTACCCCACTCATGACCTCGAGTTGGCGGCAGTTGTCCATGCTCTTTTAACTTGGAGACATCTCTTATTGGGAAGAAAAGTGGACATCTTCACTGATCATAAGAGTCTCAAGTACATCTTCACTCAGCCTAATCTCAACCTCAGGCAGACTCGCTGGGTCGAAATGATTCAAGAGTATAATCCGAGTATCGAATATACTCCAGGCAAGGCCAACGTTATTGCTAACGCATTGAGCAGGAAGGCTTACTGCAACAGTTTGATTCTCAAGCCTTACCAACCGGAGCTTTTTGAAGCTTTCCGCAAACTCAATCTGCAAGTTGTTCCTCAAGGATTTCTGGCCAACCTCCAAGTCTCTCCTACTTTGGAAGATCAGATTCGCGAGGCTCAACTTCTTGATGCTATGGTGAAGAAGGTCAAGCTTGGGATTGCCAAGAGTCAACCCAAGTACAAGTGCTATCGTCTTGATGACAAGGATACTCTATTCTTCGAGGATCGCATTGTTGTGCCTAAAGGTGACCTTTGTAAAGTCATTATGAACGAGGCTCACAATTCACTCCTCTCTATTCACCCTGGAAGTACAAAGATGTACCAGAACCTCAAGTAGTCGTATTGGTGGACTCTAATGAAGCGTGAGATTGCTCAGTTCGTGAACGAATGTGATGTCTGCAGAAGAGTGAAAGCAGAACACCAATGACTAGCTGGTCTCCTCCCACCTCTTTCCATTCTAGAATGGAAGTTTGACCATACTGAGATGGACTTCGTGATTGGATTTCCAAAGTCCAAGCGTGGCAATGATGCTATCTTAGTTGTCATCGAGAAACTCACTAAAGTGGCTCATTTCCTTCCTATCAAAGAATCTATCACAATAGCTCAGTTGGCAGAGCTATATACCTCCAGGATTGTCTCCCTTCACGGCATTCCGCAGTTGATATCTTCAGATCGCGGAAGCATCTTCACCTCTAAGTTATGGGATTCTTTTCAGAAGGCCATGGGCACCAACATTCGCTTCAGCACAACTTTTCATCCTCAAACTAGTGGCCAAGTCGAGTGAGTAAACCAGATTCTTGAAGATATGCTCAGGTCATGCGTCATCTCCTTCGGTATGAAGTGGGAAGATTGTCTTCCATATGCCGAGTTCTCCTACAACAACAGCTTCCAAGCGAGTTTGGGCAAGGCCCCATTTGAGATTCCCTATGGCGGAAAGTGTTGTACTCCTCTTAACTGGTCAGAGACTGGTGAACGTCAACTTCTGGGAAATGACTTGATCACAGAGGCAGAAGAAATGTGCAAAGTCATTCGTGATAATCTCAAAGCCGCACAATTGCGCCAAAATAGTTACTATGATAGCAAGCATCGTGACTTGGCTTTCGAGATCGGAGACCATGTCTACCTCCACGTCTCTCCAATGAAAGGTCCTCGTCGCTTCGGTATCAAAGGGAAGCTTGCCCCTAGATACGTGGGTCCTTTCAAGATCATCAGCAAAAGAGGTGATCTCGCCTATCAACTTGAGCTTCCCTCCAACTTTGCAAACGTGCACGACGTGTTTCATGTCTCTCAACTCCGCAAGTGTTTCAAGACTCCTGAATGCACTGTCAACTTCGAAGACATTGATCTCCAAGAAGACATGTATTATCATGAGCACCCCATTGCTATTCTTGAAGAAACTGAGCGCAAGACTCGCAACAAGTCTATCAAATTCCTCAAAGTCAAGTGGTCACATCATTCCGATCGTGAAGCTACCTGGGAACGCGAGGATCACCTCCGTTCTGAGTACCCAGAGTTTTTCTAGTCCTAGATCTCGCAACGAGATCCTTTCGTAGTGGTGGAGTGTTGTAACACCCCGGATGTAACTTGCCATAATTGTATTCCAACTCTTGCCTTTTCTGGCACTAAGTTATGTTATTTTCCTGGTTGTCGGGTTTTTGTCTCCATGTGTTTTGTCTTTGTCATGCATCTCGTATCATGTCATCATGTGCATTGCATTTGCATACGTGTTCGTCTCATGCATCCGAGCATTTTCCCCGTTGTCCGTTTTGCATTCCGGCGCTCCTATGTCCTCCGGTGTCCCTTTCTACCTCTTTTCGTGTGCGGGTGCTAAACGTTTTCGGATTGGACCGAGACTTGTCATGCGACCTTGGTTTACTACCGGTAGACCGCCTGTCAAGTTTCGTGCCATTTGGACTTCGTTTGATACTCCAACGGTTAATCGAGGGACCGAAAAGGCCTCGTGTGTGTTGCAGCCCAACACCCTTCCAAAGTGACCCAAAACCCACCAAAACCCTCTCCATCACCTAGGTCGTTCGATCATGATCGCGTGGCCGCAAACTGCACCTCATTTGGAGCTCCCTAGCTCCCTCTACCTGTATATAAAGAACCCCCATTCGAAATCACGGACGAAACCCTAGAAAAACTTCACCCGCCGCCGCCGGACGAAATCCGGACGGCCGGACGTGTCCGCCCCACTCCCCCTCGGCCAATCTCCATGTGACACATGTCCCCACCCAGTGCCCACTTTGTTGCCGATGACCGGGGCCCGCCGAAGCCCGGGGAGGGCCCCCGCGGCCCGTCCTGCCACGCCGCCCGCTCCCGCCGTCTTCTTCCTCAAGCCCACGCCGCCCCGCCTGTTCCGGTCGCCGCGCCGCCGCGCTCCTCGCCGGCCGGACCAGAGCACCGACGCGGCCAGCACGGCTTGCCGACGCCGCATCTCACCGGCCCGCGCCTCCTCGTCGCCGGCGTGCACCACCTCCACCGCGTGCCAAGTCCCTCCCCCTCGCCGGCTTCTTCATCGGCAAGTCCGGCAAGCTTCGTCACGCCGGCCGCCGCGGGCATTTACTCCGGCGAACTCGAGCTTCCACAGTACCCAACGAACCCTAGATCTCAGATCCAAAATTCTCGGGATTGACTTTTCCCCTCTCCAGTTATTTTTTTGCATACTTTGACGCATCATAACTTCATCACCGTAGCTCCGATTCGTGCGTGTAGCATATCAAAATGTTCTCTCGAAGAGTACTTCATTTCATCTCATTGCATCATTTTCATTTGAGCTCATCTTGATACCCGAAATGCTATTGGAAGAGGGCTATGTGATGTTAGTTTTAGGTAATTATTAGCAAATGCACTTTTGTCATTTTTGCCATGATTAATGCGTGTATGCTATGTTCCCGAGCTCTACATGTGTTTTGAACTATGCCATGCCATCTTTGCAGGGGTGTATGCCATGTATTTTTGTGATCTCTGTGGTGACTATCACAAGCATGCAAAGTAGCTTACTTAATGTTGCTGATTTCAGGGACTTGGAATTATTCTAAGTCATTGCCCTGCTGTAATTTTTATGCCATGTGTTCATGTTGATACCTAGTGATCCGTGCCTCTTTTGAGCATGATCAGTAAGGATGTTTTGTAGATATTGTGGTGCTCTATCCATCCATGTCTTTGTTTGCATTTATGGAGAACCCTAGCTTGAGTCAACCGAGCTCTACTTTTGCTATAAAATGTTCATGGCAGATTGTTAACATGTTTAGCAATTTTGCCGAGCTTGTTGTAATTGATCAGTGCATGCTATGATGTTGTTCTTGCCATGTCTAGCTTCTATGCCATGTATACTTGCTGGGTGTATGCTTAGTTTGGCATGTCTTTCCTCATAGTGAGTGCATCAAGCTCGTAAACATGCCTACTTGATATCTGTTTTGCCATGTTCCAGTTTTTCACTAAGTCAGAATCTGTTAACGATAATTGTTTTGTTCACGTGGTTGCAACCGTATCTTTTGATCCCTTTTGGCTTATGGTCAGTAAGGGACTTTTGTTGTATTCTTTGAGTAGCTTCATGCCATGCTTTGCTTTGCCATGATATGTTCCTGTCGCATGTAGTTATCATGCTCTAAACTTTGCTTCCTGATGTTAAATTCCTGACTTGTTGATTATTCCACTAAGTGTATAACCTGTTATCATTTTGCACTTTTGCCATGCTTGTTTGAACCTGCTATTGAGTGAATTAGCTGTAGCTCAGTGTTCATATTTTGTCAAGCATCTTGAGTGGATCCCTGCCATGTATTTTGTTGCCATGTTTGAGTGCAGTAGCTTATTTATCTTGATGCATTTAGAAGGCTACTTGCTTTTAATCGCAGACCGGTGCCATATTTGTTTTGCTTGCCATTTCCAAACCGTGCATCCGATTCCGGTGATCTTTATATCGATTTCGACTGAAATCAACTCCTATTTCTAGTGGCACTCTTGGATTTCCATGTTGAGGCCAGGTTCAATCATTCCTTTCCAAATCTTGCATATGCATCACATATCGCATCCCGCATATCATACCATGTTTGCATCATGTTGCTTGAGCATTGCACATGGTTGATTGTGTTCCTTTTTGCTTGTTGTTCTTGCTTGGGTAGAGCCAGGAGATGAGTACGTGATCGAGGAGCCCGTTGAGTACGCTTACGAGGATCAAGGCAACTCTGAGAACTTTGCAGGCAAGATGACCATACCCTCGAAATCAATTCTATCTTTGCTTGCTAGATGCTCGCTCTTTTGCTATGCCTATGCTACGATACCAGCTACTTGCTTATCATGCCTCCCATATTGCCATGTCAAACCCCTAACCCACCTTGTCCTAGCAAACCGTTGTTTGGCTATGTTACCGCTTTGCTCAGCCCCTCTTATAGCGTTGCTAGTTGCAGGTGAGAGATTGTTCCTTGTTGGAACATGTTTATTGTTGGGATATCACCATATTATCTTGATTATGTTAATGCACCTATATACTTGGTAAAGGGTGGAAGGCTCGGCCTTATGCTTGGTGTTTTGTTCCACTCTTGCCGCCCTAGTTTCTGTCATATCGGTGTTATGTTCCCGGATTTCACGTTGCTTACACGGTTGGGTTATAATGGGAACCCCTTGACAGTTCGCCTTGAATAAAACTCTTCTAGCAATGCCCAACCTTGGTTTTACCATTTGCCACCTAGCCTCTTTTTCCCTTGGGTTTCCGGACCCCAAGGGTCATCTTTATTAAACCCCCCGTGCCAGTGCTCCTCTGAGAGTTGGTCCAAAACAGAGCCACTTCCAGCGCCACCTCAGGGAAACTTGAGGGTTGGTTTTAGTTGTACGTAGAGTTCATCTGAGTGTGACATGAGAATGACATATGTGTAGCTCCTATCGGGATTTGTCGGCACATTCGGGCGGTGTTGCTGGACTTGTTTTACCATTGTCGAGATGTCTTGTAACCGGGATGCCGAGTCTGATCGGATTGTCTTGGGTGAAGGAATATCCTTCATTGACCATGAGAGCTTGTGATGGGCTAAGTTGGGACACCCCTGCAAGGATTTGAACTTTCGAAAGCCGTGCCCGCGGTTATGGGCAGATGGGAATTTGTTAATGTCTGGTTGTAGAAGACTTGAACTTAACTTAATTAAAATGAATCAACTGAGTGTGTGGCCGTGATGGTCTCTTTTTGGCGGAGTCCGGGAAGAGAACACGGTCTCGTGTTATGCTTGAACGTAGGTTGTTCTAGGATCACTTCTTGATCATAGTTCATCGACCGTGCTTTTGCCTTCTCTTCTCGCTCTCACTTGCGCATGTTAGCCACCATATATGCTAGTCGCTTGCTGCAGCTCCCCATCATACCTTTTACCCTTCCTATAAGCTTATATAGTCTTGATCGCGAGGGTGTGAGATTCCTGAGTCCCCGTGACTCACAAATTCCTTCCAAAACCAGATGCAGGGACCGATGATACCATTCCAGGAGATTCAACTGAGCTCAAGTGGGAGTTCAATGAGGACTCAGGACGATACTACATGTCTTTCCCAGATGATCAGTAGTGGTGCCCAGTTGGGGCGATCGGGGACTATGTTGCATTTGGGGTTTATCTTTATTCTGGTTCCGTAGTCAGACCTTGAGTGTAACTGGATGATTGTAATGTTATTTATGCTATTTGTGTGACGTGGCGAGTGTAAGCCAAATATGTATCTTTTCCCCTTATTTATTACATGGGATGTTGTGAAGATTACCTCACTTGCGACATTGCTTTCAATGTGGTTATGCCTCTAAATCGTGCTTCGACACGTGGGAGATATAGCCGCATCGAGGGCGTTACATTACATTACCTAAGACCTACGGGTCCATAGTTAGTAGATAGATGGCTTCTTCTCTCTTTTTGGATCTCAATACAGTGTTCTCCCCCTCTCTTGTGGAGAACTATTCGATGTAATCTTCTTTTTGCGGTGTGTTTGTTGAGACCGATGAATTGTGGGTTTATGATCAAGTCTATCTATGAACAATATTTGAATCTTCTCTGAATTCTTTTATGTATGATTGGTTATCTTTGCAAGTCTCTTCGAATTATCAGTTTGGTTTACTAGATTGATCTTTCTTGCAATGGGAGAAGTGCTTATCTTTGGGTTCAATCTTGCGGTGTCCTTTCCCAGTGATAGTAGGGGCAGCAAGGCACGTATTTTATTGTTGCCATCGGGGATAACAAGATGGGGTTTTCTTCATATTGCATGAGTCTGTCCCTCTACATCATGTCATCTTGCTTAAGGCATTACTCTGTTTTTAACTTAATACTCTAGATGCATGCTGGATAGCGGTCGATGAGTGGAGTAATAGTAGTAGATGCAGGTAGGAGTCGGTCTACTTGTCTCGTACGTGATGCCTATATACATGATCATACATAGATATTCCCATAACTATGCTCAATTCTGTCAATTGCTCAACAGTAATTTGTTCACCCACCATAGAATACTTATGCTCTCGAGAGAAGCCACTAGTGAAACCTATGCCCCCCCCCGGTCTATCTTTATCATATTGATCTCCTACTACTTAGTTATTTACTTTGCCTTTATTTTACTTTGCATCTTTTATCATAAAAATACCAAAAATATTATCTTATCATATCTATCAGATCTCACTCTCGTAAGTGGCCTTATAGGGATTGACAACCCCTATTTGCGTTGGTTGCGAGGATTTATTTGTTTTGTGTAGGTACAAGGGACTCGCGCGTAGCCTCCTACTAGATTGATACCTTGGTTCTGAAAAACTGAGGGAAATACTTATGCTACTTTGCTGCATTGTCCCTTCCTCTTCGGGGAAAACCAACGCAGTGCTCAAGAGGTAGCAAGAAGGATTTTTGGCGCCGTTGCCGGGGAGGTCTATGCAAAAGTCAACATACCAAGTACCCATCACATACCCTTATCTCCCGCATTACATTATTTGCCATTTGCCTCTCGTTTTCCTCTCCCCCACTTCACCCTTGCCGTTTTATTCGCCCTCTCTCTCTATCCTCCCTCTCTTTCTCTATTTGCCTCTTTTTGCCCGCTTGCTTTTTTTGTTTGCTCGTGTGTTAGTTTGCTTGCTTGTCACGATGGCTCAAGATAATACTAAATTGTGTGACTTCACCAATACCAACAATAATGATTTTATTAGCACTCCGATTGCTCCTCTTACCGATGCTGAATCTTGTGAAATTAATACTGCTTTGCTGAATCTTTTCATGAAAGATCCGTTTCCCGGCCTTCCTAGTGAAGATGCCGCTACCCATCTAAATAGCTTCGTTGATTTGTGTGACATGCAAAAGAATAAAGATGTGGATAATGATATTGTTAAATTGAAGCTATTTCCTTTTTCCCTTAGAGATCGTGCTAAAGCTTGGTTTTCGTTTTTGCCTAAAAATAGTATTGATTCATGGAATAAGTGCAAAGATGCTTTTATCTCTAAGTATTTTCCTCCCGCTAAGATCATATCTCTTAGAAACGATATTATGAATTTTAAGCAACTTGATCATGAACATGTTGCACAAGCTTGGAGAGAATGAAATTAATGATACGTAATTGCCCTACTCATGGTTTAAATTTGTGGATGATTATACAAAAAATTTATGCCGGATTGAATTTTGCTTCTAGAAATCTTTTAGATTCGGCCGCGGGAGGCACTTCTATGGAAATCACTTTAGGAGAAGCTCCTAAACTCCTAGATAATATTATGGTTAATTATTGTTAATGGCATACTGAAAGATCTAGTAATAAAAAGGTGCATGCGATAGAAGAAATTAATGATTTGAGTGGAAAGATGGATGAACTTATGAAATTATTTGCTAATAAGAGTGTTTCTTCTAATCTTAATGATATGCCCTTGTCTACTTTGATTGAGAATAATAATGAATCTATGGATGTGAATTTTGTTGGTAGGAACAATTTTGGTAACAACGCGTATAGAGGAAATTTTAATCCTAGGCCTTATCCTAGTAATTCCTCTAATAATTATGGTAATTCCTACAACAATTCTTATGGAAATTATAATAAGATTCCCTCTGATTTTGAATATAATATTAAAGAATTTATTACTTTGCAAAAGAATTTTAATGTTATGATTGAAGAAAAATTGCTTAAGATTGATGATTTGGCTAGGAACGTTGATAGAATTGCTCTTGATGTTGATTCTTTGGAACTTAGATCTATTCCACCTAAGCATGATATCAATTAGTCTCTCAAAGCCATGAGAATTTCCATTGACGAGTGCAAAGAAAGAACCGCTAGGATGCATGCTAAGAAAGATGCCTTTATAAGAGCGTGTTCTTCTAGTTGCTATGAAAATAAAGATGAAGATCTAAAAGTTATTGATGTGTACCTTATTAAATCTTTGTTTTGCAATATGAATCTTGATAATGATGGGACAGAATATGATCCACCTCTACCTAGAAGGCGTTACAAGAATTCGAAATTTGTTGATCTTGATGCTAAATTTGATAAAAGCTGGATTGAAGAAATTAAAACCCTAGATGTTGCTAAACCGACTATTATGGATTTAAAGGAATTTAACTATAAAAATTTCTCTTTGATTGATTGTATTTCCTTGTTGCAATCCGTGCTAAATTCTCCTCACGCTTATAGTCAAAATAAAGCGTTTACTAAACATATCATTGATGCCTTGATGCAATCTTATAAAGAAAAACTTGAATTGGAAGTTTCTATCCCTAGAAAACTTTATGATGAGTGCGAACCAACTATTAAAATTAAAATTAAAGATCATGAATGCTACTCTATGTTGATTTGGGTGCTAGTGTTTCCATGATTCCAAAGACTTTGTGTGATTTGTTAGGTTTCCGTGATTTTGATGATTGCTCTCCTAACTTGCACCTTGCGGATTCCACTATTAAGAAACCTATGGGAAGAATTAATGATGTTCTTATTGTTGCAAATAGGAATTATGTGCCCATAGATTTTATTGTTCTTGACATAGATTGCAATCCTTAATGTCCTATTATTCTTGATAGACCTTTCCTTAGAACGATTGGTGCAATTATTGATATGAAGGAAGGAGATATTAGATTCCAATTTCCATTAAGGAAAAGCATGGAAAACTTTCCTAGAAATAAAATTAAATTACCTTATGAATCTATTATGAGAGCCACTTATGGATTTCCTACCAAAGATGGCAACACCTAGATCTATTCTTGCTTGTTATGCCTAGCTAGGGGCGTTAAACGATAGCGCTTGTTGGGAGGCAACCCAATTTTATTTTTATTCCTTGATTTTTGCTCTTGTTTAGTAATAAATAATTTATCTAACCTCTGTTTTGGTTGTGTTTTTTTTTAATTAGTGTTTGTGCCAAGTAGAACCGTTGGGAAGACTTGGGGAAAGTCTTGTTGAACTTGCTGTAAAAAACAGAAACTTTAGCACTCACGAGAACTGTTGCCATTTTTATTTGGAAAGTTCTATTTAGTTAATTCTTTTTGCAGATGATTAATAGATAAATTCCTCACGTCCATCAATTTATTTTAGAATTTTTGGGGTTCCATATATTGCGCTAGCTACATATTACTACAGACTGTTCTGTTTTTGACAGATTCTGTTTTTCGTGTGTTGTTTGCTTATTTTGATGAATCTATGGCTAGTAAAATAGTTCATAAACCATAGAGAAGTTGGAATACAGTAGTTATAACACCAATATAAATAAATAATGAGTTCATTACAGTACCTTGAAGTGGTCTTTTATTTTCTTTTGCTAACGGAGCTCCCGAGATTTTCTACTTTAAGTTTTGTGTTGTGAAGTTTTCAAGTTTTTGGTAAAGATTTGATGGATTATGGAACAAGGAGTGGCAAGAGCCTAAGCTTGGGGATGCCCATGGCACCCCCAAGATAATCTAAGTACACATAAAAGCCAAAGCTTGGGGATGCCCCTGAAGGCGTCCCCTCTTTCGTCTACTTCTATCGGTAACTTTACTTGGAGCTATATTTTTATTCGCCACATGATATGTGTTTTGCTTGGAGCGTCTTGTATTATTTGAGTCTTTTCTTTTTAATTTACCACAATCATCGTTGCTGTACACATCTTTTGAGAGAGCCATACATGATTTAGAATTTGTTATAATACTCTATGTGATTCGCTTATATCTTTTGAGTTATATAGTTTTGCTCTAGTACTTCACTTATATCTTTTAGAGCACGGTGGTGGATTTGTTTTATTGAAACTATTGATATCTCATGCTTCACTTAGATTATTTTGAGAGTCTTAATAGCATGGTAATTTGCTTAAAATCCTAATATGCTAGGTATTCAAAGTTAGTAAAATTTCCTTAAGAGTGTTTTGAATACTAAGAGAAGTTTGATGCTTGATGATTGTTTTGAGCTATAGAGGTAATAATATCAAAGTCGTGCTAGTTGAGTAGTTGTGAAATTGAGAAATACTTGTGTTGAAGTTCACAAGTCCCGTAGCATGCACGTATGGTAAACGTTATGCAACAAATTTGAAATATGAGGTGTTATTTGATTGTCTTCCTTATGAGTGGCGGTCGGGGACGAGCGATGGTCTTTTCCTACCAATCTATCCCCCTAGGAGCATGCACGTAGTACCGAGGTTTTTGATGACTTGTAGATTTTTGCAATAAGTATGTGAGTTCTTTATGACTAATGTTGAGTCCATGGATTATATGCACTCTCACCCTTCCATCCTTGCTAGCCTCTTCGGTACCGTGCATTTCCCTTTCTCACATTGAGAGTTGGCGCAAACTTCGCTGGTGCATCCAAACCCCGTGATATGATACGCTCTTTCACACATAAATCTCCTTATATCTTCCTCAAAACAGCCACCATACCTACCTATTATGGCATTTCCATAGCCATTCCGAGATATATTGCCATGCAACTTTCCGTCATTCCGTTCATCATGACATATTCATCATTGTCATATTGCTTAGCATGATCATGTAGTTGACATAGTATTTGTGGCCAAGCCACCATTCATAATTCTTTCATACATGTCACTCTTGATTCATTGCATATCCCGATACACCACCGGAGGCATTCATATAGAGTAATACTTTGTTCTAGTATCGAGTTGTAATCATTGAGTTGAAAATAAATAGAAGTGTGATGATCATCATTTCTAGAGCATTGTCCCAAGTGAGGAATATAAAAAATAGAAACGCCATAAAAAAAGAGAAGGCCCAAAAAAAGAGAAAGGCCATAAAAAAGGAAAATGAGAGAAAAATAGAGAAGGGACAATGTTACTATCCTTTGCCACACTTGTGCTTCAAAGTAGCACCATGATCTTCATGATAGAGAGTCTCTTGTTTTTTCACTTTCATATACTAGTGGGAATTTTTCATTATAGAACTTGGCTTGTATATTCCAACAATGGGCCTACTCAAGTGCCCTAGGTCTTCGTGAGCAAGCAAGTTGGATGCACACCCACTAGTTTCTTTTGATTGAGCTTTCATACATTTATAGCTCTAGTGCATCCGTTGCATGGCAATCCCTACTCCTTGCATTAACATCAATCGGTGGGCGTCTCCATAGCCCATTGATTAGCCTCGTTGATGTGAGACCTTCTCCTTTTTTGTCTTCTCCACATAACCCCCCTCATTATATTCTATTCCACCCATAGTGCTATGTCCATGGCTCGTGCTCATATATTGCGTGAAAGTTTATAGGTTTGAGATTACTAAAGTATGAAACAATTGCTTGGCTTGTCATCGGGGTTGTGCATGATGAGAGCATTATTGTGTGACGAAAATGAAACATGACTAAACTATATGATTTGGTGGCACTAGTGCAGAACCGGGAAATAGCACCGGTTTGTAAGGCCCTTTAGTGCCGGTTCGGTAATCGGCACTAAAGTGTGGGCACTAAAGCCCCCCCCCCTTTAGTACCGGTTCAGCACGAACCGGTGCTAAAGGGCAACCATGTGGCACGAGCCAGCTCCAGGGGCAGGGAGCCCTTTAGTACCGGTTGGTGACACCAACCGGTATTAAAAGGTTGGGGGGTTTTGGGTTTATGATTTCTTTTTCATTTAATTTTGTGTTTTCCATTTAATTCTTTTTCGTTTGCTGGTATTTTACGATACTACATATTGTACACGTTATGCATATATATAAATAGAATTTCTAGTAGGACCG